>NC_041398.2:149307460-149442460 GCF_900747795.2 Erpetoichthys calabaricus | reverse complement strand
TTTTATAAATGAGGGTTTCTGATTTTTAGATAGTGCAAACTGTTTCTTCTTCATTGACGTTTTCTCTTGGAGAGCTTTTTTCATTTCATTGAAAATGAAAGCAGCAGCTGCCAAAATATGTAGCTTTCTTATTAATTTTTCAACATTGTGTAAAATAAACGTATAAAGTAACATAAAAGCTTTAAATACTGGTTATTCTTTTACACTAAAATATTACTAAAGAGATACAAAAAAAGTAAAATGGATATGTTCTTTTTCTTTAAGGAGATTAAATATTACTGAAGAAAGAAAAAAAAAAAATTAAACAGCCAAATGGGGCTATGCATACAAACTTAAAAGGTTTAAATAAAACAGAAATATATAATTTATTTTTACTTGCTTAACTTGTGGAGGGTGTATCCTGTAGCAAAGCCCTAACTTTTTTCATGAAAGCCCGTTACAGTCAACAAGTCTTAAAAAAACGTGTAAAGATATTGACAATAAGCTAAGTCATCTGCAGCAAAGTTTTATAAATGAGGGTTTCTCATTTTTAGATAGTGCAAACTGTTTCTTCTTCATTGACGTTTTGTCTTGGAGAGCTTTTTTCATTTCATTGAAAATGAAAGCAGCAGCTGCCAAAATATGTAGCTTTCTTATTAATTTTTCAACATTGTGTAAAATAAATGTATAAAGTAACATAAAAGGTTTAAATACTGGTTATTCTTTTACACTAAAATATTACTACAGAGATACAAAAAAAGTAAAATGGATATGTTCTTTTTCTTTAAGGAGATTAAATATTACTGAAGAAAGAAAAAAAAAAATTAAACAGCCAAATGGGGCTATGCATACGAACTTAAAAGGTTTAAATAAAACAGAAATATATATTTTATTTTTACTTGCTTAACTTGTGGAGGGTGTATCCTGTAGCAAAGCCCTAACTTTTTTCGTGAAAGCCCGTTTCAGTCAATAAGTCTTAAAAAAAACGTTTAAAGATATTGACAATAAGCTAAGTCATCTGCAGCAAACTTTTATAAATGAGGGTTTCTCCTTTTTAGACAATAAGCTACGCAAACCCAGGAAGACATGGAATCGTTTAAATCAAGTATCATTACATCTTCCTTTCTTAAAGAGAAGTAAGGCAGTACTTATAAGCTTACATATTTATATATAGACATACATATATATATATATATATATATATATATATATATATATATATATCTATATCCGAAGCCGTGCAAGCACACTCTTTTGAGAATGCAACGTATAGTTGTACAGAAGAAAAGCAATCTTGCCTCAAATGAATGGCAACCTTTTGTAGGTCTATGAAGTTAATTTAAACTTTAGGTTTACACGGTGCTTTCTTTCCGAAGTACCTGCACTCATGAATATGTCTGTATGTGTCAGTCGGTCAAATCCACGCGCTTCGCACCGGCGAAGTACCGCTTTTAAATTTTTATTAAGAAGAAAATAAAACGTTTTTAAATTGAGGGAAAATATACCAATAACAGTTTGTTAAGGATCAGTTTTTTTGTGAAGCTGCCTTTACTCGAGTGATCACTTCGACCTGACTTGGTGGCCAAGTGTAAGCGTTATCTGGAAGTAACCACCCATACAATCAGATTGTGAATCAGACTACGAATGCCGTGAATGTAATTACACACTCACTGCACTTGCTTACGGTAATCGAACCTCGGACGTCAGCGCTAGAGGGGCTTAGCAGCGGTGAAGTATTGCTTTTAAACTTTAATTAAGAACAAAAGAAAACCTCAGAGGTTCGATTCCCGAAAGGGAGTGAAGTGAGTGTCCGGCTACCTACCAGGTAAAGCTTATGGTCGGACAGCAAGTGACGTAACATCAGCCACGGTGCCTTCAGTTGTGAGAAGCAGATCATAGAATGATTGAAAATAGTTTTGCATTTACCTTTTTAGTAAAAGGCGAGCTTTTAAGCCTGAGAAATCACCCCGTAAATGCACACGTTTAATTGCACATGTGTTAATATGTATGGTTACACAGTATTAAAAGACAGTGAAGAACGTGATTTACCTTTGATCCCGTGTTTGATAAAAGGCGAGCTTTTAAGCCTGAGAAATCACCCCGTAAATGCACACGTTTAATTGCACGTGTTAATATGTATGCTTACACAGTATTAAAAGACACTCAAAAATTAACGTCATTTACCATCAGCCACGGTGCCTTCAGTTGTGAGAAGCAGATCATAGAATGATTGAAAATAGTTTTGCATTTACCTTTTTAGTAAAAGGCGAGCTTTTAAGCCTGAGAAATCACCCCGTAAATGCACACGTTTAATTGCACATGTGTTAATATGTATGGTTACACAGTATTAAAAGACAGTGAACAACGTCAGTTACCTTTGTTCCCACGTTTGATAAAAGGCGAGCTTTTAAGCCTGAGAAATCACCCCGTAAATGCACACGTTTAATTGCACATGTGTTAATATGTATGCTTACACAGTATTAAAAGACAGTCAAAAATTAACGTCATTTACCTTCGTTCCCGCGTTTGACTCGTGCTGTAAATCTCTTCCTTGTTTTTAGCTCACGTGATTACGTAGGAGGCGTGATGACGCGATACGTGACTCCGCCTCCTCCATTACAGTATATGGACAAAAAATATGTTCCAGTTATGACCATTACGTGTAGAATTTTGAAATGAAACCTGCCTAACTTTTGTAAGTAAGCTGTAAGGAATGAGCCTGCCAAATTTCAGCCTTCCACCTACACGGGAAGTTCGAGAATTAGTGATGAGTCAGTCAGTCAGTCAGTCAGTCAATCAGTCAGTCAGTCAGTCAGTGAGTCAGTGAGGGCTTTGCCTTTTATTAATATGTATAGATATATATGTATGTCTATATATAAATATGTAAGCTTATAAGTACTGCCTTACTTCTCTTTAAGAAAGGAAGATGTAATGATACTTGATTAAAACGATTCCATGTCTTCCTGGGTTTGCGTAGCTTATTGTCAATATCTTTACACCTGTTTTTAACACTTATTTACTGAAACGGGCTTTCACGAAAAAAGTTAGGGCTTTGCTACAGGATACACCCTCCACAAGTTAAGCAAGTAAAAATAAAATATATATTTCTGTTTTATTTAAACCTTTTAAGTTCGTATGCATAGCCCCATTTGGCTGTTTAATTTTTTTTTTTCTTTCTTCAGTAATATTTAATCTCCTTAAAGAAAAAGAACATATCCATTTTACTTTTTTTGTACCTCTTTAGTAATATTTTAGTGTAAAAGGATAACCAGTATTTAAACCTTTTATGTTACTTTATACATTTATTTTACACAATGTTGAAAAATTAATAAGAAAGCTACATATTTTGGCAGCTGCTGCTTTCATTTTCAATGAAATGAAAAAAGCTCTCCAAGACAAAACGTCAATGAAGAAGAAACAGTTTGCACTATCTAAAAATGAGAAACCCTCATTTATAAAACTTTGCTGCAGATGACTTAGCTTATTGTCAATATCTTTACACGTTTTTTTAAGACTTGTTGACTGTAACGGGCTTTCATGAAAAAAGTTAGGGCTTTGCTACAGGATACACCCTCCACAAGTTAAGCAAGTAAAAATAAATTATATATTTCTGTTTTATTTAAACCTTTTAAGTTTGTATGCATAGCCCCATTTGGCTGTTTAATTTTTTTTTTTCTTTCTTCAGTAATATTTAATCTCCTTAAAGAAAAAGAACATATCCATTTTACTTTTTTTGTATCTCTTTAGTAATATTTTAGTGTAAAAGAATAACCAGTATTTAAAGCTTTTATGTTACTTTATACGTTTATTTTACACAATGTTGAAAAATTAATAAGAAAGCTACATATTTTGGCAGCTGCTGCTTTCATTTTCAATGAAATGAAAAAAGCTCTCCAAGAGAAAACGTCAATGAAGAAGAAACAGTTTGCACTATCTAAAAATCAGAAACCCTCATTTATAAAAGTTTGCTGCAGATGACTTAACTGAAAATAAATGAATAGTTCCTATGTGTATAATACATATTTATCTATTTTACTTATGCCTTTATTCCACCAACTTACAACATCTGAGGTACAATTTGTTACATTACTTTTGTTTTTTGCAGCACAGGCAGGTGAAGTGACTTCCTCAGGGTCACACAGTGGTGTCAGTACCAGGATTTGAACTGACAAGCTCCGGGTTTACTGAAATATTACTGAACAAAGAAAAAAAACGAAAACGGGCAAATACGGCTATGCATACAGATGTCCATCCGTCCATTATCCAACCTGCTATATCCTAAATACAGGAGCCAATAAGTACATATGTTTATATACAGTATATATATATATATATATATATATATACTGTATATAAACATATATATATATATATATATATATATATATATATATATATGTGAATGTATGTATCTATATATGTATGTCTATATATATATATATATGTAGATATGTAAATTTGTATATGTATATATATGTTTATGTGGATGTGTATATGTGTATATACGTATGTATATGTAGATATGTGTATATGTAGATATGTATATATATATGTATATGTACATATATGTTTATGTGTGTCTGTGTGTGTATATTATATATATAAAAGACAGCAACACTCATAACAATGACAACACAATTACATTGACAATCATGTTACGTTATTTTTAAAATGTTTCCTTTTTTTTTTTCATAACCTCTTTAACACACTACTTCTCCGCTGCGAAGCGCGGGTATTTTGCTAGTATATATATATATATATATATATATAAAGAGAGAGAGAGCGAGAGTAAATAAATACACCAAAAATAAATATTCACATACAAGCTAAGTCAAAAAGAGGATTTCAAAGTGACCAAAGTTGGTGCCGAAATAATATAAAAGGTAGACTATTCCAAAGCTTAGGGGCAGTCTAGAATTTGGCATAACCAATACCTTCTTATCAGAAGACCTCAGCGATTATGACGGAGAGTAAGGGCTCGTTTATACTTCACGATCAGAATGTGGACACGCACGCATCATGGCTGCCACACGTTCCCCAGCATTCATTGTCCTTTGAACAGGTCCTTAGAAATTAATGCGACGCATGTGCGAGAGGCAGTACCAGCAAAAAGTTGGGAGGCACAGTGTGATAAAAGTTTGAATATGACGTCAGAGTCACTGTTTACTTTCTATATGTAACAGAAAACCTCTGTGCGGATCCTATGGGATCAATGTGCGCGCTTTGTTGTTTGATGCATTCATGGTGCTTTTATATTTGAGCATCACATATTCCTGATCGTAATGACACGATACATTTTAAAAGTCTCATATACCATCTTTTGTGCTGTCTTTTTTTTCTGGGGCTTCCTCCTGACCCGACAGCAGCGGCAAACAGCAATAGATCACCACACAGAACACATAAAATGTATGATATTCCAACTCTGTGCACATTTAGAATCCTTAGATTTATACTTGATATCGCTTTCATGATAAAATGCATTAAAGTATGTATGTTACATTTTACAGATAAATTGTTAATTTCGTTTAAGTAATGAATACTGTTAATAATTACACACATGGGGGTGACACAGTGGCGGAGCAGTAGTACTGCTGCCTCACAGAGTCACGTCACTGGTATTCCCTGCCTGGAGTTTACATGTTTTCCTGCTGGGTTTCCACAGTGTGCTCCGGTTTCCTTCCAAAGATATGCAGATTAGGGGATTTGGTGCCGCTAAAATTACTCCATTGTATGTGTGTGCTTGTATTCACCTTGCGATGAGCTGAGGCCCCATCTAGGGATTGTTTCTGCCTTGTGCCCAATGCTTGCTGGAATGGACACATCCCTGGATTGATGGATTTAATCATTAAACATCTTTTTCAGAGATATTGCGATAAGGTGTCATTGGAATTTAATGGGTGTTCCTGGAAATTCACAACACAGAGAAGTCGAACCTGTTCTCACCGTGATAATATCTTGCACTGCCACCTGCTAGATTCCTCCAGATTTACGTAAAGTGTGCGCGCATGTATAAACAGTAAAACGATTGCGTAGCAGGAGCGTCCGCTGGAGCATGCGTTTTGTCACATATAAACCTGGCCTAATGGTGTAAGAGTTAAGTAAGATTACAGAGGGATAAACCATTTAGGGACAAACAGTAACATTTTAAACTCAATTCTGTAGCGAACAGGAAGTCAGGGTAGAGAAGCCAAGACTGGTGTGATGTGATTCTGTTTTCGTGTGCCTGATAGAAGCCTGGCAGGAGCATTCTGGTGAGCTGAAGATAGGCAAGGGATGACTGATTAACTCCAATTTATAATGAGTTACAATAGCCAAGCTGAGAAAAGACCAATGCATGAATTAGTGTTTCAAAATCATGTACAGAAATAAACAGTTTGACCTTAGCCAAAACCCTTAGCTGATAGAAAGAGGCTTTAACATTGGAGTTAATTTGTTTATCAAATTTGAGGGCATTATCAAAAATAACACCAAGATTTTTTGCAGTGATGGTCTGGGGAGGGTTTACAGTAGGGTTACAATAGGTTGTGAAGGGGACAAGATTAATTTCTGTAGCACAAGTATGAAGGTCCAAAACACGCAATCTCTGTTTTTTGTCATTTAGACTAAGAAAATTTAGTGACATCCATGTTTAATGTCTCCTAGACATTCCAATAAAGGTTTAAGAGAATTTGTTTTGATTTGTTTCAGTGGAAAATATATCTTTGTATCATTTGCATAGAAATTGAAGGAAATATTGTGTTTTTTAAAAATGGATCCTACGTGCAACATATACAGTGAAAAGAAAGCATAGACCCCAGAATAGATCCTTGAGGGACCCCACAGGTGATAGGGGCCACGCTCAGGCTGACTGAAAAGGTTCTGCCTGTAAGCTATGACATGAACCATTCCAAAGCAGTTTCTTATATACCCACATACTACTCAAGACAGGCAATAAGGATGTCATGGTCATCTATATCAATTGCTGCGGTCTGATCTAACAGCAATAAAAGAGTAATTTCCCTAGAATCGCTTATTACAAAAGATTGTTTAGAACCGTTAGAAGTGCAGAATTTGTGCTGTAGTGTCTCTTAAAACCAGACTGAAATATTTCAAAAATAAATGACTTTTTCGTTTAAAAAAGTTTGCAGTTGTAGAAAGACCCCTTTTCCAGAATTTTGGAAAGAAAGGGCAACTTGGAAATGGGTCTGAAGATTGACAAGTCTGTAAAGTCCAGATTTGCTTTTTTAATTAAAGTCTGCACCACAGCATGTTTACAAAAGTTTGGGACTCAACCAGTTTCAAGACAATTATTTAAAATGTCCAAAATGCTAGGTCCAACCACTTCAAAAGTATCTTTAAGAAGACAAGGAGGAACTACAGGTATATCTAGCAGACTTAATTCTGCTTGTTTAAGTGAGGAGATCTACAGCAGTTTTGAACCAGCTGGAGCTGAAATACTCTAATTGGTTAGAATGGGCAGCTGTCAGCAGAGAGTAATAAAAATAAGTACAGAATCTGATGAAAGCATGGACAAGCTCCTCAGCATCAGAAAAAGACAGCAGTAAACATATATAAGAATATTTTGGGGAAGTGGAAGCAAAAATCTTTTATTAATGTGATTTATAATATGTGAATAAGAAAAGGAAATCAAAAACAAGGGAAAGATTCTTTGCACAAGATAAATGCAAGACAGTTTCATTACCTATAGTGATTGAAAAGGATTTCATTTTTTTAAGCTTTGGTTCCAGTTAGAGTAAGTTTTAGTTTTTTTACAGCAAAATTTTAAAAAGTTGTACTCCATTCAGTATTTAAGTTATTCAATGCCATGGGCCAAGAGATCTCTGATAAGCATCCACTTTAAACATGAAAACAGATCTGACTATCATCCAAATAAAACTGATAACCCCGCCTAAAGCAATCAGTAATAAGGTCAAGTGAAAGCTTTTATATACAGTGCCTATAAAAAGTATTCACCCAGTTGGACATTTTCATATTTTATTGTTTTAAAGCATAGAACCACAGTAGATTTAATTTGGGTTTTTTGACACTGATCAACATAAAATGATTCTTTAACTCCATATTATGTTCTGTGCCTAACAATGCACAGCACGACCTGGAACAATGGGTAGATTGTAGTTCATGAGATCAGTGGTGAAGAATAAATAAAATAAAAATGCACAAGCAGTGCTTCTTTATTTACAGTGAAAAACAAAAACACAGTCAGTGGGGTGTCATCAAAAATAATGAAAAAAATACAAACTCCCAATGACATTCTTTGGAATAACCAAAAGAAAAAAGCAAGAAAAAATATTTCCAAAGCACAACACTTTTTCTCCCTCTTCTTTTCAAGCCAAATAAAGAAAAAGAAAAAAATTTTTTGGAACTATTTACAAGATTTGTACTTAGCAGCCCCACTTTGATAGCCTAGGGCCTTTCACATTCATGTATTATCCACTGTCTTTTCAGTTATTTCCAGCTAGCAGGCTTATGCAGAAAGACAACCCTGGCGCGCATCAATCTTGATTTTTAACTGAAGTGTCCTAATCCCCTTTAATTGCTGTTTATCTTCCCTCTGATGATGGCCCTAGAGATGACACTGACCATTCATCACGTCATTTCACACATCACATCAATACTGAGTTTACCACTACTTGCTGAAAATTTGACGACTGAAAACCTCCCTTTACGTGAAAGATCAGAACATACAGTACAGTATTAGATGAAAAGACTAAAACTTTTCGCCAATATTTTTTGACTGTTAGCCAACAGTACTGAAGTACCAGGTACTCTTGTGAGCAATCATGTTTTCAAACATGGTGTTCATTATGGACAAACTATGGCTGGCACAGTAGCAAATCATTGGTTTAATTTAGATCAGAAAGGTCATTCCTTCCAATTAGTCCTCTGCACAAATAACTTCCCCACTTGAATGGTTATCTCCTAGATGGACTGTGGAGTCAGTAAATAATAGCCTTTTAAGCACCAAATCCGATGTGTCAGAAAGGCTGGATGGCTGTTACTCGGATACATGCAACAAAGTTTTCCTTTCTGCAAGTCAAATAGAGACAACCCACTCATCAGTATAAAATATAGCTTTCACATTTTTATTACACTATGTATGAGTATGTTCTTACCAGTTTTGAAACTTTTCTTCAATCTAACACAACCTTAATAAACGCTAACTTATCATGACCATGAACTGAATAAGCAAGTTAGAAAAAGGATGTACTGATGAATTTTTGAAATGTATAAACATAGATTTGTTTTTGTATTATTCAATTTTACATTTTAAAATATCTTCTATCAATGATGGTTATGTCTATAAAGTCAATGAGCATTTAATTAAAAATAACGAAATTGATCGTCAAGACTTTCTCATTTTGTTTTCTCAGGAGAGGGATTTTTATTAACTGTTAATATTAAAAACTCAAAGACATAATTTAAAGTAGGATTACACAAATACAGTGTAGTATACCTGCTTTTGATCAAAGTTTACAAGCATACTGACTGTTTAGTGTTCACCATGTGAAATGATCCTTTAAAAACATGTGCAAAAGAAAAACAGACCATGAATGTTGTTTTAATTTTTTTTTATAAAGCACTCAGTGTCCAAAGAATTCATTGTCAAACAATCCAAATGTAGAACTCATGGGAATGTAAAACTTCCACATCTGTGCGGGTGTTTTACTATTACAGTGTAGGGCATTTTGTTTGCAGGAATCAATTTCTGATGCGTTCAGTGTGTGTACTGCACACCTCATATGTATGTGTATAGATATTTTCTTTTCAGCTGTGTACACTTTTTGCTTTTATTTTTACAATGAAGAATTCTATTTATATGAATTTCTGTTCAATCAACATGCATCATATGAGCTGTTATTATTATTATTATTATTATTATTATTATCATCATCATCTTTTTTTAGAAAATACATTTACCCAAAAAATCTTTATTCAGGCAATGTACAGTACATACAGATTGTAGGAAAATATGATCTGACATATATACCTGACAATGAGAAAAGTATAAAATTACAAATCCTAAACCTGTCTACTTAAACTACCAGATATGTTCATAGTGTAAAGAGTTTTGAAGCACCTTGCAGCCAACCCCATATACTGAATGGCGTGAAGAGTGAAAAAAAAGCATGTTAACTACAAAAAAAAGTGAGTCTAACTGTTATTCAGTAGTACTATGAGACTAGAACTGTCAAATTAATGATTGAGGCCTTAAGCCCTTCCCATAAATTATGAATTTTGAAATATGATTTATGGAATGTTGTCCCACCCAGGTTATGAATTATGAATTATGCTTTATGAAATGTACATTATGCCCTCAAATATGAATTATGAAATGTATACCCCACCCCAAATTATGAATTATAAAATGAAAGCCCCCAAATTATGATACTAACACCCCACCCTAACTATGTAACTTCAACTTTAAAAGCACTAGATTCAAAACTAATCTTCTTCTTTCGGCTACTCCCGTTAGGGATTGCCACAGCGGATCATCTTCTTCCATAGTATATTCAAAACTAATAATATTAAGAAAATATAAAAATAATAGGAGCCACATTAAAATATATACTTTTCTTGCTTGTAATACATAGCCAAGGACGTGTGTATCTTTTTAAAATTCATAAGACAAGTTATTAAACTAAAATAATTATCTTAATCGATCAAAACTAATAACACTGCACAACAATATTTTTGAAAAGTCTTGCTTCCTGAAAAGTTTTTGCTGATTGTGACAGGTACCTACTGGGTATGCACAAGTATAGTTTTGGTTTTACGCATCACGTAGGAACTCTGAGAAATAGACATTTAAATGTTTACTGACAATAACGTATTTAGTCAGGTTTATGTTTCGCATAAGCTATTAAATCCAACAGAATTAAAAGTGTTTTGCTCCTGATTTTCTTTTGTATTCAATGTCTGGTGCATCACGTTGCAGTGTCCAACAGTAATCAGCCAACACTGACAGATTCCAGTTGGCCTGGTATCGTTTCTCCATCGTAGCAATGTCCTGGTGACACCTTTCACAATGTTCATCACTGACATCACGAGATTTGCAGGGAAGAAGTCCAAGTGTGAGTGGAGGAAATGAATCTTGAGTGACATGTTGCACTTCATTGTCTTATATGCTTTGAGAAGTTTGTCTACCAGCTGAATGTAGTTTGGGGCTCTGTAACTGCCCAGAAAATTGTCAACAACATCTTTGAAGGCTTTCCAGGCAATTGTTTCCGGCCCAACTAACAGATCTTCAAACCACTTGTCACTCATAACATGTCTGATATGGGAGCCAACAAAAATGCTCTCTTTGATCTTGGCGTCAGTTATTCTTGGGAACATCTGTCTTAAATAACGAAAACCTTCGCTTTCCTTGTTCAGTGCTTTCATGAAATTCTTCATGAGTCCCAGTTTTATGTGAAGAGGAGGCAAAAATATCTTTGCCGGGTCGACATGTGCCACATTTTTCTGTCCTGGAACTAACTTTTTACGGAGTGGCCAGTTCTGTCAAGAACAGTGCGACTCTTTGGCACAGTTGTCCTATTCACAGATGAAACAACAGTACTTTGTATAGCTGAGCTGCAGTCCTAGTAACAGAGCAGCGACTTTAAGATCTCCACAGATATTCCAGTTGTACTTGCTATACTGGACGTGCTTCAGCAACAGTTCCATATTCTCATATGTTTCTTTCATGTGTGCTGCATAACCAACAGGTACTGAAGGATAAATGTTGCCATTGTGTAGCAGAACAGCTTTCAGGCATAACATTGATGAATCAATGAAGAGATGCCACTCTTCTGGGTTGTGATCACAACCCAAAGCTGAAAACAACCCTTTAATGTCACAACAGAAACAGAGACTCTTGACTTGTGCAAAAAATTTGGTTATATCATGATGTCAGCCTCGAAACACAGAAATTGTCATACCTGGTGACAGCAAACACCTAATTCCTGCAGTCTCGAACCCAGATCGGCTTTTGATTTTGACAGACCCAAATCTCTGACCAAATCGTTCAATTCGGACTGTGTTATCAGATGTGCATTGCCTGATGAGCACGGTTCAAAATCTGGGTCAATGTCACTGTCAGTACCCTGCATTGCAGTTTCTTCATTTGGTTCATCTAAGGTCCAATCCTCTGGTGGTTTCGGAATTGGAAGACTGTCGTCATGTGGCATGGGTCTCATTGCTGAAGGCAGATTAGGATATTCAGTGGACTTCTTGTTTTTGGCATAGAAACCAGACACATTAGTCAAACAGAAGTAACAGTCCAACACATGGTCTTTCTGTTCTCGCCATATCATAGGAACAGCAAACGGCATTGTCTTTTGAATGCCTCTGAGCCAGGCTCTCAGACTGACAGCACATGTCGCACAGCAAATGTGAGGCGCGCATTCCTTGTCTTGATCACCAATTTTGCAGCCAAAATACAGACGATAAGTTTTTTCACAACAGCAGTCATCCAACGTCTCTGATGCGCAAGTGCATATTCTCTGCAGATATAGCAGAATGTATTGTGGCTGTTACGACATTGACAAGACAAATCGCCCGACACCCAAACGTCTATAGCATCAAGCTTACTTACTGTTATATTGCTACAGATACTATACTTTACTATACTGATACTATACATACACACTGACTATCTATATTAACCAAATGAGCAGGATCGGTATATGCAAGCCAACTTTATAGCATGCTGAATTTTTCTTTGTAAGTATGTATAATCTTATTACTTTATATTTTAATTATATAAGAATCAGAGGTCGAGTTGTTTTCTTCTTTACATTTAACTAGCATGCAGTTAGAGGACCTAATCACTAGCATAGATTGGTGTTTTCAGGCTAAAAATCCTGTTTCGGACCCCTGTAAATACTACTTTCACCTGTGGGTTCTGTAGTGTAAAAAATTATGTTTTGTAGGTTAAGTACATATAATTTTACAGAAACCCCAAAACCCATGAAAAGAGTTCAGTCTTCTCAAGGTTCCAGCCAACTTCTGGAATTGTCACAAAGGCCTTTGGACAGCCTCTTATTGAACATCTCTTCACCCAGCCCAGTGAGTTGTGTTATTCATTCGAGTGCAGCAATGAATGTTTTTATTAAAGAAAACTCAGTCTGCTTGCTTTTTCAGAACTCCCATTGTCAGGATTACTGATGCAGATACTTCAAGATTTATTGCAGTTCACATCATCACCCAACTTTCTTACACAAAAATTACAGGAATCCAAAAGAATTGATGCCCATGCTAAGGCTGATGAGCTGAAAGCAAAAATTGACTGAGCTCTGCAGGATTTTCAAAGTTTTTTACCAAACCTTTTGCCCCTTTCTCCTGATTTATAAGTAAAGGTTATTTTACTTTATGCTATTTTGGAAAATTTATTCCTGATATTCCTTATTCCTGAAAGCAGAACAAGCAGCAATGGGAGAAACAGCGATGGAGCAGCAGAGGTAAAGGTAATAAAAACAATATCACAGAAATAAAAAGCAAGGCATTCAAGTGAGGACATAGGGTTTGGGAGTGGTTCTCGATGTAAGAACATGATATAGTGGATGAACTTTGTTACTTACTTTACTTTATTCAACCCCCAAAAATTTCTACTCCTCCTCCACAATATTTTACTGAATCAAAATATTTTAAACAGCAAAATTGTGACTGTGCCTCTTGAACCTGCTACCACCGATAATGTACCTGAAGGATGAGCCAGTGGATAAGGACAATCACACAAAGCAAGGGGTAGGTGCATAAAAGTGCCACAATGCTTTTATTAAAAACAGTTAAAATTAAACAATACAGTATCCAAATAGTGCAGTGGAAAAAGTTCCATAAATAAAAAATCCTTTAAAAAGGAGTGCCAGTGGAAGGTTAAAAACAAATAAATAATCTATGAAAACAAAGTTAAAACACAGGCAGGTATCCATCCTTTAAAAATCATCCCAGTGCATCACCTTAAAATGGCTGTCTCCTCAGCTTAACCCCAGGCGAGGTCTTGCAGCTGAGGTGACACCCAATAGTTCAGCCAACCTTCTACGCCCTTGCTCCTAGACTCGGACCCCTGTAGCCATCGCTGGCTCCCAGCAAGGCAACACCCCAAGACTCCAACTCCAGCTGCAAGGCTCGCATCACTGTGGTCCTTGGCACCATTCCCAGGAAGCCTCACTGAGCCTTCCATTACCCCTGCAACTCCTGTTGCCTTTCTCCCAACCTGCGGAGATGCTCGAACCGAGCAATGTGCAAGTCACTCCAGAGTTCAGTTTGTTCTGTTGGATTGGCCATCAGTCCCTGAGCATGGCTGCATACTCCCTCTTGCTCTCTTCTATTCACCTGTACCGGTTCTCTCTGACTCCTGCCTTCTCTCTCCATCCGTTAACCTCCTTTCTTTGATCTTTCATTTTTCTCCTTTCGTTTTCTTCTTACTGTGCAGGAAGCTGATAAAGCAATTGAGACAGACTGAACTCTCATGTGCAGGTGTGTCTCACCCGAATTACTCCACCGCTGATTGAGGCAGCCAATTAATTATTTATTTATTAAAACACCCACCTTTTTCTGAGCTGTGGACCAGCTATACCACAGAAACCAAAATATAAAACAAATTAATAATATACTAGATACTATGAAAGTTCCTTCACCAGTAAACCCAATAACTTTGACCAGCTTGACTGCCTTCTAGAGTCCATGCGTACAGTATCAACACCAGATGAATTTTTAACTTTAAACACACTGTTAGAAAGGTGTTATGTTTGCAAGATGTACATTTTACGACAGTGTGTTCTTGTTGGCCGTAAAGTGTTTGAGATTAGAGTGTCTGGCGGGATTGGTGGTTCGGAAATAAACACCTTTCTGAGACAAACTGCACCTGTACGCTCTCGCATTGTATGCAACATTTTGGCGACAAGGATGGCTGAATTTTCACTTCCACCACCTTCTCCTTTTCTTTCCCTGCCTGGAGAGCCTCCAGTGCTTTGGTCCCGCTGGCTAGAGTCTTTTGAAACTTACCTCCTGGCTCTTGATTTGCAAAAGCTATTAATGCTGCCCCATGGATTTCCAATTTGGTTGTTGCAAAAAAAAGTCTGGGAAACTACGAATCTGTGTCAATCTAAGAGCAGTAAACAAGGCAGTCATTCCTGACAAATACCCTCTGCCAACATCAGAGGAGCTAACTACACAATTTTATGGATCTCGTTTCTTTACAAAGTTAGATCTCCGTCAAGGATATCTGCAGATGCCACTCCACCCCAGCAGTCGAGACCTGACTGCATTTGTCACTCACATTGGGGTTTTCCGATATACTAGATTGCCATTTGGACTCTGCTTTCAGAAGATAATGTCAACCATCTTGGCAGGGATTCCAGGGGTTGTCATTTACAGTATCTTGATGATATAGTTGTTCATGGTCCCACAACCTGTACCCATGATGAGCGTCTCAAAAGAGTGTTTTCAGCACTGGCCAGGCATAATCTCACTCTTAACGGCAATAAATGTGTGTTTTCTGCACCTTCAATTGAATTTGTGGTTTTCCGACTGTCTACATATGGTTTAACCCCACTCCAGTCTAACACGGAGGCAATTCAGAGAATTCCAGAGCCCACATCAGTAGTACAGGTTGCTTCATTTTTGGGTATGACTGCATACTATCTACGTTTTCTGCCACAATACTCCTCCACTACTGCACCCTTACGTCAACTTTTGAAGAAAGATGTTCCCTGGGCATGGACTTCAGCCTGCACAGAGGCGATTCAGTTACTAAAGGCTCAGCTTGTTTCACCGCCTGTGCTGGCACACTTTGACCTCAATAGTCCCACCTTAGTCACTTGTGATGCATCTGGAGTTGCTCTTGGGGCTGTACTGTCTCAGATTCAGGAGGGGACTGAGAAACCTGTTGCATTTGCTTCTAGAGCTCTTAGCCCAGGTGAACAGAAATACTCAGTCAGTGAGCGAGAAGCACTGGCATGTATCTGGGCTTGCGAACGGTGGCACATGTATCTGAATGACCGTGCATTTACACTCCGAACAGACCACCAAGCTCTCACTGCACTGCTTTCTATATCTGGTTCTGGTCACAGGCCGCTAAGACTGCACCGCTAGTCAGAGCGTCTCCAGCAGTACAATTTTAAACTCCAGTATACTCCCGGGCACCACAATGTGGTGGCTGACCTACTGTCTCGGTTCTCAGCTCCTCCAGCCATGACTCCCTGCCCTGATTCTGCTGAGCCTGAAATTGTTCAGCTTCTTCACACAGCTCTAGAGGCCACGGTGTCACTCCAGGAGCTGCAGCAGGCCTCAGAACAAGACCCTGTGCTCACTCAGCTTCGTACTTTTATCAGGCAGGGGTGGCCTACTCAAGTACCGACTGAGGTGACACCATTCCATCGTGTCAAGGATGAACTCACTTGCTGGAATGAAAGCTGTGTTACTTGTGGTCTCTGTACAGTAGTTCTGGCATGTGTCCTGGCTATGGCACATGAGGGCCATTTGGGTATTGTCCGTGTTAAGCAACGATGTTGCAACCTTGTGTAGTGGCCAGGAATTGATGTTGATATTGGAGCTCTGGTCAAGGAATGCCCTGCTTGCATTGTTAGTGGTAAAATGGGTCCTCCACCCACACCCCCATTGCAACCAGTTCAGTGGCCTGTTAAGTCTTGGGAACACATACAGCTAGACATCTGTGGCGAGTTACATGGCGTTCCACATCATCAGTGTTTTCTTATTGTGGCATACGACTTAAACTCTAAGTGGCCAGAAGTAGCCTCAGTTGGATCAGTTACAACCAGAGCTGTGATCGAGTTTTTAGAGTCCATTTTTGCTCACTGGGGGTTGCCAGTGGCTGTTTCAACAGATAATGGTACACAATTTACTTCTGTTGAATTTACAAGCTTTTTGATGAGCAAAGGAATTCGACACCACCGCACAGCATTCTACCACCCTCAGGCCAATGGGGGGGTAGAGCGTCTAAATAAAACTTTAAAGAATGGCATTAGAGTACATTTGGCAGATGGATGCACATTTCTTTCGGCACTTCTCCAGACACTTCTTCACTACAGTGCTACACAGCACTCAACAACAGGCAGTTCACCTACATCTCTTATGATTGGTCGTGAACTTCAGCTTCTACTGGATCGTCTGCATGCCCAACCAGCTTTGCCCACTGCAATGCATACACACAACAGTGTGTCCAAGAGCCAGAATAAAATGAAGCAATATTTTGACAGGTCACACCGGGTGAAAATGCCAGACATAACAATATCAGATTGGATCAGGATCTGGAGGCCACATCGAGAACATAAGTTGAATTCTTTTTGGTCTTCTCCTTTAAAAGTAATAAGCCAACTAGGACCTGCCACATTTTGTCTGGCTGATGGTTCCCGATGGCATGCAAGCCGCCTCCGCATGGTACCTGCACCACCAGTGCCGAGCTGTGACTCTTCAGGTTTTTCAGCAGAGTGGCTCGATTCAGCTGCAGGATCATTGGTCCTTATGCAGACTGAGGATCCTGAGGTGTTGCAACCTCTGACTGAAACCATCTCCAGACCTGAATGCGTCAGAACTCGGCCAGCCAGATTCAAAGATTTCCTTACTGATTTTCACAGTTAAGCAGACATTAGCATGACATTTGGGTTTTGGAAGAAGGACACAAAAGAGAAAAAAAAAGCAGTACAATTTCAAAAAGCATTATGTTATGTTTTTCTGGGAGTCACTGTATTTAGTGGGGGAGGGGGGAAATGTTATGTTTGCAATAGGTACATTTTACAACAGTGTGTTCTTGTTGGCCGTAAAGTGTTTGAGGTTAGAGGGTGAGTGTCTGGCAGGATTGGTGGTTCTGAAATAAACGCCTTTCTGAGACAAACTGCACCTGTACGCGCTCGTATTGTATGTAACAAAAGGGTTCACTGAACTTTGATAGAAAATGTGAACGTTCAAAGGGGCCATGGTTTTACAAACACCACAGATTCTGCCAATGCTCAGCCTTTTGTTCCAGCCATTCAGAATGCTGGCACCTCTGCCTCTCAAAGTCACATGCTTATGTCTTCAATAACCAAGAGTATGGCTCCCTCAGCCTTCTCTGTCTCCTCTGTTTCTGCTTTTCCCTCTTTCTCCTCTGTTTCAGTCATACCATTTGTGGCTGGAGCCTCTGCCATTCATTTTTCTCTTTCTTCTCACCACTCTGCTATTCCCTCAACCATTTCTGCTTCTGCTCACCCCTTTGCCTCCTCTGCCATGTTTGTTTCTGCTGGCTCCTCTATTTCTGCTAACCCATCAGCCTCCTCTGTTTCTGCTACCTCGCCAGCCTCCTCTGTTTCTGCTGCACTGTCAGCCTCCTCAGCCTCCTCTGCTTTTGGTCACCCTTCTACCTTCTCTGTTGCTGTCGTACCAGTTGTGGCTGGTGCCTCTGCCCTACTTATTTCAGCTGGCTTCTCTGTTTCAGGGAAGGCCTGCTGTGGCCAGCCCCTCAACCTCCTCTGGTGGTACTTTTTAATTAAATATTTGACTGAAAATGGAGTGAACCCTCAGGTTACTACTCAAGGAAGGAAGTTGGTGCACTTCATTGATTTGGGTATTCAGTTACATTTCATCGACTCACTAATCTTTTTGCTGATGAAGTTGAGTGCCATGCCTAAAGCCATGGGGTTTGAAAATGAAAAGGGGTACTTTACCCATTTTTTCAATACTGCTGAAAATAAGTATTATATTGGACCCTATCCTGAGCCTGAATGCTATGGTGTGCAGAGTGTGATGACGAAACAAAAATATTTTATTGCCTGGCATGAGAGTGTCAAATATGGTGTTTTAATTTTAAAGATAAGATGGTATTTTATTGTAAAAATGATGTAGAAATTCTTAGAACTGCCTGCATTATATTTAAAGAAAAGATCATCAAAATTGTCAGTATTGACCCGTTTCAATGTATGACCCTAGCCTCTCTGTGTATGGCCATGTACAGGCAAAATTGCATGCCTCCATAATTCCTTCTGACCATTACCTTAGTAGTCAGAAAAACTACTGAAATGCCTCTATTCAGTGACTGATGCATCATTTAGAAACAGAAAAGTTGAATATTCAGCATAATCTAAACATTGGGGAGGTAAAGAAGGGTTCCTGATGGCTATGCAATAGCTAATGATGTTCCAAAAGCCTTTGAGTTTGCTGGCTGCTTTTACCATTACTGTCCAGAATGTTATGATTTAAACAGTACCCATCCTTTAACTGGACTGACTTTTGCAATTATGTATCAAAAGTTTATGGGTAAATTGTAAATACTTTGGACCAAATTTAAGCTCAATGTGTGTGCGATCTGGGAGCATAAAAGGGAGACGATGAAAAAACACAATCTCAGGCTACAAGCTTTCTTAAAACATTGCGATTTCCCTCAAAGTATAAACCTGCAGGATTCTTTTTTCGGTGGCCATACCAATGCCATAAAATTGTATCACAAGACCAGGAATAATGAACAGATTCATTATTATGATCTGTATGCATTGTTAATAAGACTAATATGTATCCAATCAGCCATCCCACCATTATTTTTCAACAATTTGGGGATATCAGACAGTATTTTGGTGTACTTAAAACCACCATCTGTCTACCACGTGCTCTCAGTTTTCCTGTCCTACCTCTCAGGGTTTTCAGGAAATTAATATTCAGACAGAAGTTCAGACTGTGGATTGTCATCACAGAAAGGATGAGAGAGCTTTAACATGGACTTGGTGTAGTGTGGAAATAACAAAGGCACTTGATAAAAGTTATAAAGTATCAAAAGTTCATGAAATTTGGCATTACCTTTTATCTAAAATGTAAACAGGAGGCTTTGGGTTATTCTGCCTGGTGTACGGATGAAACCTCTCGAGATCGGTTTATTAAAGAATTTTATCTGAAGGAAGGCGTACAACTGGATAACAATAACATTGCCAGCTAAGAGACAGATTTCAAAAGTTTTTTTTAAATTCTCTTTGGGGTAAATTTGGAAAGAAGCCTCTCCATCTCACCATTAGCTTAGTCAAAGATGGAGAAGAATTCTTGCAATATATTTTCTCTCAACAGTACAATGTTTCTTATTTTGAATTTATTAGTTACGAGATTGCTCAAATTCAGTGGAGGTATACCAATGAAAAATATACCCTTTCTGGTACCATTAATGACGATATTGCCGCTTTCACAACTGCCTATTACCGGTTAGAGTTTTACGAGTTACTGGATAGATTGGGAGAAAGGGTGTTGTACCATGACACCACCTCGTTTATTTTTACTTTTCAGCCTGGCCGTACAATCCTCCTCTGGGTGACTATTTAGAAGACCTCACTAGTGATTTAAATCCTGGTGATTGTATTGCTGAATTTGTTTCAGGAGGTCCAAAAACATGTATGAAGGTGAAAGGCTTTACTATTAACCATGAAAAGGGTAAAACTGTAAACATTGAGTCACTAACCAAACTAGTTCAGAATTTTCCAATGTCTCATGAAGCCCCTCCTCAACAGTTATTGGTACATGGCAATTAGATCCATAGAAATAAAAAACAAAAATTTCAGAAAGAAATTCAGAGTGGTGTATAACAAGTCTGGAGGATTTCCATAGGAATCAAAAAATTCTCCATTTCAGTCTTTGGTGTGGTATACCCCCAACCAGTGTTCCCCAGGTTGAGTTTGACATTGGTGACTATTCACTACTAATGGTAGTTGATCACATGCCAGCACCCCACAGAAATATCTTTCTGTATAGAAATCTTGGTACAGCAGTTCTGTCAATTGTTTTGCATTCATTTAGTTTATTAGCAGTCATACAGCACATTACATCTCTGGTGGATTTCGATGATGTTGTCAAAGACAGCTTATACTATTAGACTGATGGTCTGTGAAAATGGCACACGGAAGTGTAATTCAAATATCATGTTTCCAGTTTTAAATAAGGAAAAATGATCACTGCATTCTTGATCAGGGATTAGATCAAAAGCAAAAAATGTATATCCTTGTGAGAACTCTGAACGGGTGATAGACAGAGCTTAATCAATTAAATGTTTTCCTGAACCCGAACTAAAAAGAGGACTATTTCGTTTATGTTAGGTAGAATGCCCAAAGGGGACTGGGCGGTCTCGTGGCCTGGAACCCCTACAGATTTTATTTTTTTCTCCAGCCTTCTGGAGTTTTTTTTTGTTTTTTCTGTCCACCCTGGCCATCGGACCTTACTCCTTTCTATGTTAATTAATGTTGTAATTAATGTATTTTAATTTCTTATTTTGTCTTTTATTTTTCTTCTCTTCATTATGTAAAGCACTTTGAGCTACTTTTTGTATGAAAATGTGCTATATAAATAAATGTTGTAGTGGCCAACACAAATTTATAGTATTCTCTTGCAATGTTGCTGTTCAAAAAGTCTGGTTGAAAAGGTTTAGCTGGAATCTGTTCACCATCCAAGTACACAGCCAGGAACTCTAAATCATTATGTTTGAAATTGAATGGATTCCTTGTATAAGAACCGTCATTATCCACCTTGCCAATCACCAAATACTTTGGAAGTTGACCCAGAAACTGGTGTTCTTGATTACATACTCAAATACCCACCGGCATACTAAAAACTTTCATATTCACGTTTTCCATTTTGCATTGGTTGTCGTAAGGGCATGAGCGTGTCCTAATTTTACAGCCAGTGAAACTTTTACTTATTTCACAAGCAGGGAGGTGACTGTTATGATTACTTTGTAACATTCTGCATCTCCAGACAATTAGCAGAATTCATCTCTGTTCATAACTTTTTAATTTTCACATCCAGGCTGTTCAGTATTAATTATTCCTGAAAAAAGAGATCAGAATGAAAGTGCCCCAAAAGTTCAACAGTTTGGCTCCCAGCTGTACAGGTGATTCTTTTATTAAATGCAGTATTTCCTCCAACAGGACCTGTATCTTCCAATTTATTAAGTGTATATTTGTAAAAAAAAAAGTCTGGTAGCAAACTCCTGACTATTGTTTAGCAGGCCTTCTAAAAGCACTTTGTGGAGATAACAATCTGAATTCTACAATATTAGACAGTTCCCTAGGGTAACATCAACTTGTGAAACCAAACTGGCTATTACATAGTTGAACATTCAACATTTGCAGCCAACACAATATTAATCCCATCAGCTTTTACTGTTTTGCACTTGTGTAGGTGTAGAAGAGTGTTATTCAAGTTAAGATAATCCTCCCCATTTCTAGCTAGGAGAATTTCAAGCAATTCTAAACAACTGACAGAGGAGGAACATAAATGTATATACTTTTATCTACATTAGTTTGAGTGAAAGGCACAGTAAACAGGTCCAGTTCAGATTTGACACACTCTTCAGACATTCTTTGTACGAAAGTCATTTTGTCTTGAAAGATGTCTCTCTTTTTTTTGCTTGCTTTTAGTCTTCTTCTTCTGATGACATTTAGAAAATGCAGTAAAAACAGTGTGCCTTGCGTTTTTGACTGTCGGACCCTCACGCAACACCAATGGTCTCTTGTGTTACTTCTTTCTCGTCACCATTAACCCTGCACTCTCCTTTTTCTCTTAGCCACCACCCATGATGCTTGATATTGCCCCAATAAACACATCTTTTATAATATTTTTAGCAGCAGATTTGATGTGTGGTTTTGCTATGTCAAAACCTTTTTTCAGGAGAGGTAACGTTCTTCTAAACAACCCTCAAAATAAACCTCCAATACTGCCAGAGAATCCCAGTAAGCCATTACCCTCTGGGGTCTGGTAATACTGGGTGTTGGATCCTGGTAAAACCTGATTGTTTCAGTCGTGCATACAATAATTGACAGGTCTGAAAAGCAACTTCACTCTAATCTTAAAAAACTGAAATGATACATTTTTATGCTGGTCTGTCTTTATTTCAATATTCACTGTGTCAAAATGATTTTTGCTGACTCAGTGCATAATGAGGTTTGTCTTATGTGATAGTGGTAATTTTATTCGATCAATCCTCTGTATTAACACATCTCAAAAGGGGGTCATAGCTGTCTCCAACTCTCTGATGAGAAACCATTTCGCCATACGCATACAAAGTGTAAGAACCAGCCCTGGTATAGGTGGGGTAAGGCGCCTTGTAAGATAGTCCCAGAGTCTGATCAGGATACGCTCCTAATATTCGACCCAGCTGACCTTTTAAGTGTACAGTTTCATGCTTTTCACCCGGGATCACATAGACTTTTCTTTCCACAACATCATAACTGAATTTCACAGGTTTCTCAAAAGGGGTAGTTTCATGAACTTATGAAACTTTATAACCTCAGACTTTGAACTACGTCTGAGTTCATAAAAGACAATAGGTCATGAATACCTTTATAATATCCACAAGGAATGTAGTAATATTTTTTTATCCGTGGAGCTGAAACATAGAATTCATTATGTGGCTTGTCTATGGTGTTCCACGTATGTGGATATTGTATTTCGACTAGGCCAACTTCCCAAGAACCTTCTAGTTTTATGGGTTTAGCATGCTTTATTGTGAAATATGAAAATTGTGCTGAAAAGGTAAATGTCTTAGGAAGCATTGCTAGGCAGAGTCCCGAAAAACTTTTGCGCTCCATTGTATACTGGTAGAGAATGATGGTCAAATTATGAACGGTATGGATTTTATTTCACATCTTGGGACTGACTCTGTGTTATTTAGCTGTTATGTATTTCTGGCCACCCAAGCCATTTGCCTAAAATGAAACGTTTTTTATTCTGAACTTTCCTATCCAGTATTTTCTCAATCCTGTAAAAGTCAATGGAATCGACTTTAATTTTTTCCAATTATCAAAAAGGAGCCTATGATCTTTTCACCACTGTAATCTTTCAGTTTGTATACAGCCGGTGACCTAGGTACAAGCTCAGGGACAGTAAGGATTTAATTTGATTTATGGGTAGGTGTTTCCCAGTTTTCTTCCTCCTCCTCTGAGCTTGAATTACTGAATATGCAAATATCTTCCCCTGAAAGTATAGGTTTCAGTTTTCTTTTAATTCTTTTCATTTTGCCAGATAGTTTTTCTCTATGAATAGCTTCATCAATACTCAGAATAACAGATTTCATAAAGGTTCAGTCTTTTATAGATAAATTAATTTCAGTCACTCATTCCTTTAGTTCATTATCTTGGTACTCTTCCCTCTGTCTCATAATCAGGAGGCTGCGGGTTTGATTCCAGGTCCTCCCTGTATTTAGCATTTTGAGTAGTGAGCTGCTATGATTATTACTATTATATAATAAAAACACATATTTGATTTGAGTCTGTAATAGCTGGTGTAAATTAATGGTATTTATGGTATTAAAGATATCGCTGAAAGGATATAAGCAGACACAGAAATTCCGGTGAGTCATGTCTTCTTTGTATCTCGTTGTCACTTGAATTTTTTTTATTTAATTTTATTCTTGAATAAAAGCACACTTGTTTCAATATATCTTTGCGAAAGTGTTTATTTTATATTCCAGTAACCACTTGCATGACATCAAATTTGTTTTAATCAAATGCTTACAATGTGACACATGGGCTGGAGTCCCCTGCACCATTTTAGAAGTTTGCACTATTTCAACTTGTAATTTGTGGACTAAATCCTGCTTGCTTTGCTCTTTTCACTGTATCATTTTCTAGCACAAATTCCATCTTTACATTTCATGCACTTAATTAACATATTTTTTTATAGAGTAAACCTTTAAATGTTGACTTTACAATTTAATATCATTCTTACCCCCACTTTTAGAGTTAATGAAATAATCAGCCTGGTACCCCTTCCAAAAGTTGTTTTTATTATAACTGATACGAGAATCACAGCCATGAAATGAAATACAAGTCAAAATCAGAAATCCTTTACCATTTTTTTTTTGTTTGTTTTTAATTGATACTTTCTCATTAAATCTTTCCTTTGATGAGTTCAAGTCTAAACATTTTACTCTGCAAGCCTTCTTTTAAAGTGTACCACACTAACCTTACAAGCTGCAAAAGTGTGCACCATGTTTTTTCACACTGAATTTACAGCATCAAAACAGTCTTTCTTTGAAAAGTGATAATATAACAAAACAGCAAGATATACAAATTAATAACATAACTCAACAAAATGGTTGTCAGTGACCGATTGCTTGTCTGTCCGTCAATCCAAGTGACAACGGACAATTTGAAAACAGCTTCTCCTCAGCTTTAAAACTGTGCATTGCTTGTACTTTTAAATACTATTTCTGTGTTAAGACAAAGGAACATAGAAGACAGTCAAACAACCATACTGTCTTGCTAAAATTTGCAGTTTTCCAACTGTTTTTATTTTGGTATATAAAAAAATAAGCATGCAATTTGACATAACAAAGTCTGACAGCAGGGGAAGCTTTAAATGTCAATGTGTTCATTCAGTAACAGAAACTACATTTGTAGTTGTAGTAAAGTTCTGCCAGAAATTGGAATTGGCATACATTTTTCTCATTGGTATTTGGCCTTGTTTTTTATCCTGTTCTTTTTATTTTAGATTTCTTGAGGCTGTTATTTTGATGCTATAGTTCTTATTTCATTGAGACTGTATCTGCTGTTGTTCTTTTTGTTTTTATTCTTCTGTATATCAAACATGAATTTTGAATGAAGCTTTCAGAAGATATACTGAATTAGATGAAAACAAGAAAAACTGACAACAGAAGTCTTGACTTTATTAGTTCACAAACAACAATATGTATATATATTTGCCATTTCATAACCTTTTCCAAATTTGTTATCCATCCATCTATCCATTTTCCAACCCGCTATATTCCTAACTACAGGGTCACGGGGGTCTGCTGGAGCCAATCCCAGCCAACATAGGGCACAAAGCAGGAACCAATCCCGGGCAGGGTGCCAACCCACTGCAGGACACACACAAACACACCCACACACCAAGCACACACTAGGGCCAATTTAGAATTGCCAATCCACCTAACCTGCATGTCTTTGGACTGTGGGAGGAAACTGGAGCACCCGGAGGAAACCCACGCAGACACGGGGAGAACATGCAAACTCCACGCAGGGAGGACCCGGGAAGCAAACCCAGGTCCCCAGAGCTCCTAACTGCGAGGCAGCAGCGCTACCCACTGCACCACCGTGCCGCCCTAAATTTGTTAGTATATTATATTTTCATTTCTGTTATTTATGAGTATATTTCCACACATGTCACAGGGAAAAGCACATTAAAGACAAATGAGATAAATTTGCCATGCATAATATCCTGGTTGGTGACCATGATAGTTCTAGTATTTTCAATTAATACTGAGCATTTCCTTTGTTATTAATAATGTTAGTTAAACCTATTTGACCCAACAAAATGGCTAACATGAGCAATATAAGTGGCTGACATGTTTTTGCATAAGATTACTGGGCTCAGAGAGAGGAATTCACTAATAAAGGAGGACTTGGGACAGAACTGTTGCTTCCCCAAATAGAGATAATTCAGTTGAGTTGGTTCTGTCATATAGAGCAAAAATGTACTTTAGGTGCTTCCCAGAGGAAAATTAACTATTACATTTACATACACAAATATGTAAAATGCTTGATAAATGTCACTTATTATATAAAATGTCACAGACTTGAGTGGAGCCTGCAGTGGACTGGCCACCCTGCAAGGGCTGAGTTCTGAGATTAGACAGGCCGCTGCTCCTATGATCCTAAACTGATTATCCTGGTTTAGAAACATTATGTTATATTTTGTACTTCACCAAAAATTGCATTTTTGTCCAATGTTTCACATACCATTAGAAGTCAAGTTTCTTAAATTTTATTTCTAAAAGTATGGGTAGAGTGACACTTTTAATCTAAAATGCTTGTTTTGATCTGCCAAAACGGTGCTAGATTGTTGAACGTAAATAACTGCACATATGTAAGGTTCAGCTTAATTTTTACATGCCTCAGTTGAATACTGCATATGTTGTTTTAAAAATATTTCAACCAAGTACCTTTGAAACTGTACCTTTGTATTTTCACTATTTATCTCACTATTTATATTTCTGCTATGAAAGATTATGTGTTAAATATTGATTGATATATGAAGAAGCAAATTGTATTCATGATAATAACAAGTATGATGGACATGGTGATGATCGTACTGCTAGGACATACTGAATGACATATGTTTGTTTAGATAGCTAACAATATACTGTAAATGCAAGCTTCTGCAACTTCAATGACTCAGTTTAACAATCCCTTCTCAAATAGTTAAAAAACCTGCTGTCATGCTTCTGATTAAACCACAGCCATATAAAAGATTAATTACTGACAAAGACTAACGATTGCTCAGCTTATTTCAAATACCAGTGTCAAAAGCACATAATTTATGTTTGTTAATGAACATCTCAGCAAAAACGATATTTTGAACAGTTGCTCTTCAGTTGTCAAAAGAAGAAAATATAAGGGCCTGCAATTTTATAGCCAATTGACTATATCAGGAAAATGTCTCTAGCCAGCAATGGGTAAATACTATTTAAACTAGCAATCCATTGGTATATTATCCAAAATCTTCACCATGTTTCTTTATTAAATATTTGATTAATTATTTAAAAAGTCTTTGTGTTTGCCTCTGCAAGAATTACTGTCTAAAACTGTTTGGCTTCTATGAACTTAATATTTGTTCCTGGAAAAATGTGCAAATCAATATAAAAAAAATAATTTAATAGAGCAGCAGCTATTCCTGTCTCTGAGGGCTCTAACTCATTTTTTCCCAGAATGCATTAAGAAAACAAATACAAACATAAAGGCTATCACCTTTTATATTTCTCTCACAATCAGATGAAAAACTATTTGTACTTCACATGAACTATATGGAATATTGCCACAATGATAAATGTACATTACATTCCAATGTCCCCTAAGTCACCTAATAGCAGGCTAAATTTAAAGATTGAGATATGAGAGGTGAAACTGCAGATCTCTGTAGTTTAAAAATTAGCACGCTTTTGTGCCTTTCTAAAAGTCACAGAGACTTTTGGAAATAAAATTACATTTCTGGGCTCCAAGTCAAGTCCTTCTTTATGCCTGCCCTTAGACCCTGGCCCTCCCATCCATGTCTGTTGCTGTGCCATGCATATTGCATAGCAGTTACATGATGGAGTAGCAGGAAACAAAAATCAGAGCAATTCAGATGCTGTTTTGCTCAGGAATTGTGTCCCATAACTCTGTAACAGTCCATTTTAAGATCTTCTCATTCAACAGTTTGCATGATCTTTTTTTGGAATTTCTAGTACTGTCTAGTGTTTTGGTATGTCTTTGTTTTTTTTTTTTTGAGTCTCCTTTTTGGACAGTTTTTTTTTTTGTCATGTCAGTTACTAGGATGTCTCATCCTGATCTGCAATTTAATTTTAGAATTCACAATGAGTATTTTTTTACAGGGCAGCACATTGCAATCACACCTCTGCCCCACCCTAGTTCACCAAAGAGATGCAGCAGAGGGGACCCTCTATGAGATTCTACCTCTTTGTTTACAGCAAGCCTGACATCATCAAAATTAGCTCTGTGTAATTTCTTGCTTCATTGCCCTTCAAGTGGATTTTGCCACACATTTCAACAAAGACAAAGACAACAACGATTTTATTCTTGTATAACCTAAAATCACACAAGGAACGCCTCAATGGATTTTCACAGGCCGTGCCTTTTGAAAGTCCCCCAATGCCCGCCTTGATTCTCTAAGAAGTCAAAAAAAAACTTCCAAAAACAAACCTTGTAAGAGAAAAAATGTGAGAAATCTTGGGAAAGGCAATTCACAAACAGACCCCCTTTACAGGTAGGTTGAGTGTGCAATAGGTGTCAAAAATGGGGTTAAATACGATACATAACACAGAACACAAGTAATTCTCTTCATAGAGATAGATAGTCAAACTGTTATTGCCACCTCAGCAATACAATACAATAGTACAAAGTACTTTGTGCGTGCACAGCACTCCTCATCAAGTGCAGGCTCAAAGCGCTATGACACCTCTCAAGGAAAATTGCAAAAATAGAATTTAATTTCATATTATGGTCACTTCCGACATCAGTATTCAGAAATTTCTAATACTATGAAATTTTTTATCATTTCCAGGACCAGCATGTACATTAAAAATGAAATTTTATGTGGTAAAAACATTCTGCTGAGTGTCTAATATCTAATTAGCCCGAAAAAAAGAATTAACAATAGAACCACAGTAACACAGAACACAGACCTCTTAAGAGGTGAACACTTGCCTACTGCTGTAGCTCCTAAATGAGTAATAAAACACCACAATCCTGAAAAATTGAAGTTAACCACTTTAAAGAAATTAAACAAAAAAGGAGCACCATAATAATAAATATGCTCAAAAATACAAAGAAATTTTGTGCACAAAACCACAAATAGAATTAGAATGCATCACATAGCTTTCAAGTGAGTTTGGGACTTAGTTGACTGCTTTGAAATTTGGAGCATTTGTTTTTCAGTTACTTCATCAAAGATCAGTTATTACATTTTTGTTTATTAAATATTTTTGTAACAATGAGTCTTATTCATAAAGAAAAGTGATAATAGAAAGCAACCAAATAAGTTAGCAGTCTGTTAAATACATAATCTAAACAGTACCTTACAATGTTGTATAGTTAAAAACATTGCCAAAATTGGCTTGAGGTTGCTCAATTGCTTTTATGGAGAGCATAAAATGTGATATAAAAATGTGACGTTAGTTGTTATTTTAGAAGTGTCTATAGCTATTGTTAGCTCAGGTTTATTCAATGTGACACTTTTGAAAGAAGTAGCCGATGAAGAATTAAAATTTATATCGAAATTTCATGGTAAATTTGTTGCCTGCTTTGGACCACGATGGAGAGTAAATCTGGAGCGTTGCTGATAAATTAGTGTTAGTGAAATTTTGAATTATTTCAACGTTGTACAAATAATGCAGCCATGAAGTTCTTTGTAGTGTCATGTAAATACTGAGTACATTTTTGTGCACTTTATGCTTACAGAGGGAAACTTATATAATTATTTCCACTTATATTTACTTTTTTTAGTTTTAATGGTTAACTTAATTTAAGCCACAGGAGAAGCTGATGTGCAAGCAGGTTGTATACATGTGCCACCCACAGCATTTGCCGAAGTTGTGCTGGGAATTGTTTTGCTTTCAGAGGTGGCTGTCAGATGACTAAGACAGAAAAGTATACAAAATCCCAAGTTAAAGTGACCTCTCTCAAAGTAAATTTGAAACAGTAAACTAATCCATAATAAAATTCAAACAGAATACTTCTCTGTGCTAATATGCATAAGTTTGCAAACTCACAAATGATTTTCACATAAAGCATGCTGTATTTGAGGTATCTCAATGGAAATTGAACTGTTGTGATAAATTTACTTGAGCAATAAAAGTGTCTAATTTCAAGAAAATCTGCCTCCAGAGTTGTTTCTGACAATTCTCCTGTAAATATGCATTTCCTTGCAAATATAAAGTGACACAGGAGCTGTGTGGTCAATCAGCTGTTTACTTCCGTAAAAGGGAAGTTGTCAGTTCAATAGAACTACACACTTTCAATTTTATAAAAGATACAAAGTATTTTTATAAGATCTAATACACTCATCTTACATTACGCTTGGTTAGCAGATAATAGGGTGGCCCATCTAATTTTTAGGATTGGCTTTTTCCAGTGTCACACACGTGCGATTGGGAGGCAGCTAAACGGCCTGAATAATAGTAATTCCACACCAGACCAGGGGGCGGTGAGGTACACTGACTTTCTTTCCACGGGTAAATTCTGCACAGTTCCGGCCCCTCTGATGATGTCACTTTCAGTTCCGGGCCCTTTAATGACGTCACTTCCTGTCTCGGCAAATAAAGCCGCCATCTGTGACAACCTGCCTCAGTTCTGTTTTGGACTCAGACCTGTAAACAACTCCTAAGAATTACCTATTTGCAACCAGGGAATAATATACGGGTGGCTGCCCCAAACCTTTTTTTGATGTCTTTTGCTCGTTCTTGTGGCACAAGTTACCAGGCAGAGGTATTTTTCCAATGAATACCCAAGAATAAAAGAATGTCAAAGAAAGCTAAACATAATCATTACCAAATCTCCCTCCTCTCTCCAAACCATGTCTTTTCCATTATAGAAAATGTTAAGTTAACTGCTTTATCCTTCCCCTTTCCTAATCTGTTTCTATTGCTCAAAACACTCATGTTTCCATACTTGTGTGAACATTCCTTAATATACCAATAGCTCAATTATGGAACCCCAACAAACCCACATCTGCTTTTATAATGTCTCAGAATGGCGGCCAAGCCCAAGGGCGGAGTGGTGGCTCTGAGGCTAGAGATCTGCACTGGCAATCGGAAGGTTGCCGGTTCGAATCCCGTAAATGCCAATAGGGACTCTGCTCTGTTGGGCCCTTAAGCAAGGCCCTTAACCTGCAATTGCTGAGCGCTTTGAGTAGTGAGAAAAGCGCTATATAAATGCAAAAAAATTATTATTATTATGACCACGATAATACATATCTACCATGTGACCACACCATGCTGTTGTCCTTAGAAAGTATAGGAAAACAAATGCATACAAAACAAAATTAAAAAAAAAAAGAAATAACAACAGGCACAGAACTCACCAAATGTGCCTTCTTAGCTGTGAACCCAGACAATTTTCTTCAATCTAAATATCACAATGGATAGCTTTTAATACTAAAATTACAATATTAATTATAAGCTAACCAGATTTTAATAGTAAGTGAATGAAAACTGGCAATGAAAACATCATGATGCAAATCAAGGTACAATCCAACATCAGAAATTAAATGGCAAGTTTTTGACCATATCCTGTGTGTAGTTTTAACCATTTACAGGATAAAAGGCTGTTAATTTTGTGATGTGTGAGTCCCTGTCTTGCACCCCAAAAGTCTCAGTACTTTAGCAAAAACAGTTTTATTCAGCTTGAAACAGGAACAGTATAGTTATTTATTGTAGTGGTATCTACCACTCTCCTATACACAGACATAGCAGTTAGGCAGGGTTATGGCCAAGTTAGTGGCCAAGTAATACTGTTCCCTGCATTTTATAATGTTACTTGCATCACCAATCGATGATAGGCACTTATAGTGCGACCGCGATCAGCTCGGATTTGCTTACTCTGTGCTCCACTGCAGCGCTGTGAGCCTGCAGTTGCCCCGGAAACGGCAATTTCACTTGGGACGCACTTTGAAGTGTCATCCCATTGGGGAGTGGGGTCCCAAAAGAGTTCAGACACCTCACAATTTATTAAAATAAATGATTCGTAGTGAATTGGCTCCTGCAGACCCCCATGACCCTGTAGTTAGGATATAGTGGTTTGGTTAATGGATGGATGGATGGATGATTCGTAGTTTATTTAAAAGTTTAAACATGCAACACAGAAACATTAAATTAACAAAAAGTTTGAACATGAATTTATAAGTAATTAATAAAAATAATGAAAAAAAAGATGCGGTGGGCTGGCGCCCTGCCTGGGGTTTGTTTCCTGCCTTGCACCCTATGTTGGATGGGATTGGCTCCAGCAGACCCCCATGACCCTGTAGTTAGGATATAGCGGATTGGATAATGGATGGATGGATGGATGGATGAAAAATAGAAATGCCTTAACTTTTTCCTTTGTTTGGGCTGGATAAAGGAATAGAAATTATTAAATTATGACTGTGAGTTTCCTGTCAGGAATGCATAAATCATTTAACTTTTTTTTCATTCAAAATTTGTTTAGAATTATTCCAAGATAATGACAACATCATAGTTGGCACCATGTTGTAAGATTATGTTTTCATTTTGTGTTTTTATTTGTATGGACCCCACCCTTTTGTATTTGAGGTTTTTGTAGGCACCATCATTTTATGTGTCAGGATGCTAGGATGCTAGGTGATGTGATTGTTAGGTATACAGCATGATGCATGTACCATACGAATAGTGAATTCAGGCTTCTTCTAGAAGATGGTCATGAGATTGATGTAGTGTCTGATCTTTGTTAAAGAATAAAGGAAAGACTTTGTAAGAGACTTACTGAGTTCTTAAGCAAACTATTAATAGTTTGGTAATTTGAGCCATTGCAAATATTTGTATTAATATTGCCCCCTAGGAACTGAAACTCAATGTATGCGGGTCAGCTCCACTCTCCCATTAGCTTAACTGGGATCCTTTTGAACCTGCCACTGTCAATAATACAACCGGAAGAACACATGCAGTCAACAAGGGATGGATGTAAACCAGTGCACAGTGCTTTTATTTAAACTCAAAATCAACAGTGTTTGAAATAGTGCAGTTAAAAAATACTCTAAAAAAATAAATAATCCATAAAAATAATGTCCAGGCGGAGTCTAAAATCCATAAAATAAATAATCCTTTAAAATGAGGTTAAAATCATAGACCTTCTCCTATTATAACACAATGAGCCCCAATGCTACCTTCTGAAAGTGACGTCTCCTCTGCTTACCCTGACTGGGTTCTTGGCAGGTGCAGTCAACCAATAAATCCAGGCTCCGTTCCCTGCTGCCCTTCCATCAAGCATGCACAGGACAACCTGTTGAGCCACATATGCCTCTCCTGCCACTCACATTCAGTCATTTGGGGAGACACCGTTGATCGGGTCACCCCTGTACACTGGCGTTCGTTCTCTGATGTGCTTTTCCTTGAGCCTCTGGTTCCTGCAGCCCTGACGCTATCTCCCAACCACCTACCTCTATTCCCTCCAACACAGCCTTTCCATCTCCTGTCTCTCTTTCCTTCTTTAACCTCCAGTCTCTCTGTCCTCCTTTCCTCCCCTTTCCTTTCCTTTCTCTCTCTCTCTTTCTTTTTTTCCCCATTCTTATCACTCACACTTTCTTTTAAAGGCAGGGGTGAGGTTCATAGATCCAGTGTTAATTAGTGTTGCGGACACCCCTGCACTTGTGCACAAAGTGTAGGGCCGTCCATTCACACTTCCCACGCTGGAACCACTCCTGCCACACTACCATGCCCCACCTGAAACATGGCTGTTAACCATTAATTATGCCTAATTAACAAGCTATGGACCTGCCTTATCACACCATGTCTCAGCCCCTGACACTCAGGTTGTCATGTGAAAAAGAGAAAAGTGTATAATGAAAAATAAAATCAGTTCAAATTAATAATACACAAAGGAATTCCTTAATCAAAATAGGGGGATTCACTTTTTATATATGTATGAATTGACTTGCTTCTTCATTAATCTGTACAAGAAATCATCAAATGTTGCCCATGTCTATTCTCTAATTCTGCGGACAACTGTGACTCTCAGTCACACTTTCATCATAATGGTTGTTGAACTTTGTTGCTGCTTTGTCTCTGTTTTTGAAGAAAGTGCATGAAACTATAAGTAATGAATCAAATGTGATAGCCAAGGAATTCATATTAGTATCAGCATAGCACAAAGATAAATAGGTATCACTTTTTAACAAAAATGTCAACCAAAAGCAAACATAACAGTTTCATGTTGAAACCTTTTTGGCTCTTCACAAAAGGAAAAACAAAAAAGTTAAAATAGATTGAATGTACAGTATATTGTATATATTCTTCCACTGCCCAAAAGAAGACTGGAAATACATTGCATACAGTATGGACTTTCACTGCCTACAGTAAATATTCAGCCATCAATTTATATAAACTAAAAAATAATACTTTATTAAAAATGTTTAGTTATGTTACCATGAAAGGACGAAGTGGAGTGTAAAATTTCATTATGAAACAGTGCTCTGTTGTGATGCCTAGTATAGATACACTGAAAATAACAAGAAATTGATAGTTGGACCTCCAACACCAATGGACACAGTAATAAATTCACTAGATCAAGTTTGCTTTCTGAGGGTGCCTGAGGGAATGTGAGATGAGCAAATGTCTAAATTTAAACTTGATGTGGTAAAATCACCTGACAGGACAGAAATCCCATCAAGAGGGTTATGACATTTGCACATAAAATCATTAGCTTTCACTTTCCAAATGCTGCCATAATAAACCCTTTACTATATTACAGAATTCCAACCACCCCAGGCAGAAACTGTCAGATTGTACTGGAGGTGTCTGTAGGGAATTTGACAATTCGAATAAGTTTTCAACCAGGTAATTTCCACCCACATCCCAAAGATGTACAAGTATTGCTAACTGGCTAGCAGATCTAAATTAGTCCCATATGAATAAATGTCAGGCTCTGCATGTGCACCTTATAGTGGAGTGGTTCCCTATCCAGACTTGGTTCTTCATCTACATCCAGTGTTGGCTACTGTGACACTGTGTCCCTCTAATAGCATAGGCAGGTTCTGAAGATGAACAGATGGTTACATTTGGCAAATAAAGCTTTAATCAAAAGGGTAGCATGTTTTTAAATTCAGTAACAGTGTAATTTTCAAACATATTATTCAATTTGTCCAAAGGCAGCTTGCTTTTTAAATATCTTCACATGATTCTGTATATTTAGAATCCCACTGCTTTTTCAAAATATTATTTAAGATATTGTCTGTACTTTAAATCTAATTACAAAGATTTTTGTGTAGCTCACATTTACACATTTACATAGCAAGTTTTTCATATACTAGGCAAAAGCACTATTTTGGTGGTTTACTTACCTAATATTAATGTTTACAGAGAAAAATGCATATGAAAATGAAAATCATAATAAAGCAATAAGATTAGATTTCATTATCAAGTTTTGAATATTCAAAGCTGAAGCACTTATGATAAACAATGGATCATTGTCCTTATCTTCATCTAGGCTGCATTCAGGTGCCTTGCATTAGAACATATTTCTGGAAAGACATGTTAATCATTTTGATGATTTAACTCCCTGAATCATAATTAGCTATGTAAATTACAGTTTTTGTCAGTGAAACTTTTACTTCCCATCCAAGAGGAATAACCATTTTTTATTTAAGTGTAATGACCCAGTGAATATGAATGTCATTCTCTTATCGCTATAATATATTGTATAGTGTCTAAGCTTTAAGAGTCTTTTATTTTTCCATAAAAAATTATATGGATGAATGCATTTTTCTGCTAAGCTTTCTGGAGCTAAAAGAAATGTTATTTTAATTGATAACATGTAGCATGATATTTGAAATAAGGAAAGAAAAACAGCAAAGTATTCTATCTTAAGAATATCTGAGCTTTTTTGCTCTGTTATATTTACCTACTCAAGACACTGCTTTCTCATCAGCCATCTTTCTATCTCCAGGCCTGGCTAGATCAGGGTATGTGTCCAGGGTATTACAGCCATGGCTACATTGCATAAACTGTAAAGAAGCACAGACATATCATTTTGTGACACTAAAATAACCAGGAGTGTGGTATTCAAATGAGAGTGCCTGACAATGGACTAATTTGCCATTCTGAGTTGTTTCTTGCCTTGCACTTAGTGCTGACATAATTGACCTCATCACCCCTGCTATCTTAACATTTGATTAGGTGGAATCAGTTTATGGATTAATGAATGTTTTCCAATGTTGATTTTTTTTTATTCATCTGAGGCTACCTAAAACTTGCCCCGTACACACACTTATAAAGGAATTTTTAAATTACAAAATAAAGAGCATACATTTAAAATCCATATCAAATAGCCTTGATGAGACATTTCAGAGTTAGTTAAGCAGTATACAGTTTGAATACCTCATTTATTATATAATTTTAAATGTATATAATTTCATACATTAACCTGGTTTTTGATGAAGAAAAATCACACACCAAAGTATGCATGCATATTTTTTGTGGTATTTAAAAAAACACACTTGTAAAGTAAGGGAATTCCATGAAAATGTTCTCTTTAGCATGATTATTGTATAAGTTGACTTTTTGTTAAAAGTACTCAGAAATGAAAGCATACTAAAAATGTTTAATTACCGTAGGACTTTCATGGAAAATGTCATGTAGGTATTACAATTCATTGAGACTTTTTGGACTGTTTTATTGCAAACATGTATTTATGTGATATCCTCTCATATATACATTTACAGTACAACTGGGACATCTGTGGTGATCTGAAAGTAGTGGCACTGCTACTAGGAATGCAGCTTGGATATACCAAGTATTGTTGTTTCATTTGTGAATGGGATAGCCCTGATAAAGTGTCTGATTATGTTAAAAAGAGTTAGCTGATCCATAAGCATTTAGTTCCAGGGTAGAAAATCATTGCAGATATTTTTGCCTCCTCATCAAATAAAACTTTGACTGATTAAACATTTTGTGAAAGTGATAGACAAGGAAAGTGAAAGATTTTGATATTTGAGACAGATGTTTCCACAAATAACTGATGCCAAAATTAAGGAAGGAGACAATTAAAAACTAGGTGGTGATGCAATGATGTCATCAAAATAACACTGGACTAAGTAAAACACAAAAATAGTAATTATTAGTGTACAAAAATGACTGCAAATGAATCAAACATGGACTTTAACAAATTTGTAACAAATATAATAGGAGGTCCAGCACAGTAATGATTATGTACAAATAAGCATGAAATATACAGTAGGCAAGAAACAAGTGGCTTTCATGTATAAGTAAAAGCAGCAAATATATTTTATATGCTGCTTCACCATGGTTATTTCACAGGGGGTTGTTGCTTGTGAATATTCACAGAAGTTTATAAGACTACAATTTAAAGAAGAGGCTGAAAAGTGGACATGAAAACAAAGTCATAAAACAAAATGATAGCATACCACTTATGGTCAGAAGAGTCTATATGTGCCAAACAAAAGAATTCTGTTGAATTCACAAGAATACTAACCATCGAATGTATTGGTAGAGGTGATCTCAACATCATGTTCCTGTAAAGCTAAATGGTGTTCATGTCTGGTGCTACAGAAGACCATAGCATATTAAATGATGTTGCTGTTTTGCTCATCAACCATTGAGGGCCCCCATATACTCTATGCCACCATATTGGAAGCTCCCAACCACCCCCACCACAAACAAAAAAATAGCCATTTAAAATGTAAATATGCATTATTAGATTTTTACAAGCAGTGGCAGATTTTTACATATGTACAGTATATGTATTTTGTAACACATTTGTTCAGATAGATAGATAGATAGATAGATAGATAGATAGATAGATAGATAGATAGATAGATAGATAGATAGATAGATAGATAGATAGATAGATAGATAGATAGATACTTTATTAATCCCAATGGGAAATTCACCAGCTCTGCTGGTTTCTTTGAAGAGTATTTATGGTAGTTCTTAGTCAAAGATGCAACGTAAAATAAAAGCTGATTGACTGGTTGGTTCGAATTTTGGTATGGTGACTAGGTTATTGCAGAACAAATATGAGACTGGTGACCTTGTTGGACTGACTTGTCTGTTCTCATCAAAACTGTTGTGATGTTCTAACGCCAGGAAGTTCTTTGCCATTCATCCACAACACTCAAGATTTCTCAGTGTTATAGAACTCATGCCTTCTTTCCAAAGAACAGGTTGAGAAATAATTTATTTCAACCCACCATTATTTGCATGCTTTTGCAGTGCTGTAGTCTTAAACATACTTTGACTGGGATTTGGTGTGTACCATTACTGCTATTTTACCCTGCCCCGTAAAGTGTTCCTCTTGTTTAAACTGCTGGCTTACAAACAAACACTGAATTTTGGGATGTGCCGCTGCTCTGATTTGCATTATGAAATTATAACATGATCAACACAATCATCTACTTGGCATTTCAGAAATCAGTTGCCTTTTTCTGATAATGCCCTGCCTAGAGTACCATGCCATCATCAACTTAGACAGAGAACCTCCTGCCAAAGACAGAGAACCTCCTGCCAAAGGGCCTTTAACTATCATCCTCTCAAGGTCACTGAAGTCTCTTTTTTATAATCACATCAGCTAAAATAATACAGAAGGCACTTACAGTCTGCACAGCTATCCCTGAACACACTAAAATGTTAATTGAATTATTAACTGCACTTAAGTTAAAGCACCTGCTTTAAATGTATTATGTCCATCATTTACCCTAAGATTCCCCATCTTTTTGTCTCTGTTTGCACTTCCAATTAAGTGTTTATAAGAAATCAAGTTTGCCTTCAGGAATGGCTGAGTCCTTTTAGTATGCTTGTGTAACCAGTAAATAAACATAAAAAACCCACAACCCAAATTACATCTTTTGACATGTTGCTATCCTCCACAGCTCTCTGATGTGACACTTTGGTTAAGTGAGTCGGAACAAGCATGTATTAAAATTTATGGTGGTAGAATTGCATAAGATGGAAATTAAACGCATGTCTGCTCAAGTCAGAGAAAAGTTAAAAAAAAGGAAAGGAAAACTGAACACACAGTAAACGGCTAAGTTTAATGTACTAAAACTGACTTTACTCTGCTGTTTATTAACTTTTACTGTCAATCATATCTTAAATACTGCATAGCCAGAATACTTTTATGCTATAACTAGATGCTGAAATAGTCGCATGCTTTTTAATACTGTATATGTATCAACATTTTGTCTTGAATCATTTCTTAATATTTTTTGTGTAATTTTAAGCTTATTACTTTTAATCGATAATTTTTTTATTGGGCTTTCTGATGGTGATGCTCTTTTGAAACCCCATATAAAATAAAAAATGGCAGATTGGAAAGGAGTGTAGCAAAACCCACAATTTTCAGTGGCTTCACCTGGTATACAGCATACATGAGCAATGGTCAGATGAAAGCAGAGTAACTACAAGGGGCAGTATGCCCATTTTAACATTAGAAGATCACTACCCTCACACTTTCATATTAATTTATAAAATGCCTTGTGGGTGCCAAGGTGGATGGACTGGCATCCTGACCATGAAGGAGGCCATAAGGGAATAATTTGGATAGACAGGTGACCAGCCGGATTGGTTCCAGGTACCTTTCCTGGTACTGGGAAGATATAATAGAAAGACAGGGAAGGAACTCTCTCTTTGGTCCATGTAGTCCATTAGTACACCAGATGGTGGCATCCTTTGGATGAAGCACCCATTTGTACACCCACAGAACACCTTGGAAATTCTAGTCTTGATGGGCAGCCCTGTCATGGTACGTGGGTGCCACCAGAGGGAACTGTGGGAAGAGCACTCACACATGTTAAGAAGGTTCCACCTGACCTGGAAGTGCTTCCAGGGTGTAATTAAGTGGCACCAGAAAAACTCCTGGGTGTATCATAAAAGAAACCAGTCTACCTCATCCAGATGAGTTGGAGTTGGGAAGCAGAGGAGAGTAGAGGAGAATTATTATTAGAATTGTGCTTGTGGGTACTTGTTATGGAGAAAGAACCTCTAAAGTCCTTACCTGTCTGTTGTACTTTTCTTATTAATTCACCCTTCTCCTGTCATGTTTGCTCTCTTAATTGTATTCTAATAATAATAATTAACTGTAAATGGAGCAGAAAACAGGGCAGCAACAATGAATGATGAAAGACTTGACACCAAAAACTTTTACATTTATTGGAGTGTACCATACATTTACATTTATTACATGAGGATAATTTTCTGTTTTACTTTTTTTCTGTTACTTTTTCCATCAACATCATCATCAGTATGATTTTCATTACACTATTCCAGGTGTTCCAATAATTTAAGCTGTCATTTCCAAATGAACATGATAGTGGTTCTGAATAAAGGAGCTGCAACCTTTCACCATTTTTTAAAAATTGTATTACCTTGGACTGCTTCTTTGAATTTAGTTTAAAAGGCGCTATATTAAACTAAGACACATTTACTCATACCATTTATTTTGCAAAAAGCACTGATTTATATGTGACGTAACATTTGGAATACTTATAGTTTTGCTATTAATACCATTAACCAGATGTTGAAAAAACAACTTTGAGACCTTATTTTAACCATAACACTCATCATTGCTGCACTGGAATTCTGTCATTATCCAAACATGCATTACAGTTTTGGGGCAGATTCTCAGCAAATAGCATATTCTTTTTTATTCTGTGATGTTTTGGTAAGTGGATTGCAAACCCCGGTACAGAAATAATTTGTACTGAAAACTATATTACTGGATAACAAGTGAATTAATACAGTTTAGTATAATTTGCAGTTTTAAAGAACATGGACCCATTAGAGGGGTGTTCAAGTGTAAAGACTGCTTTTCAGAAGACATCTGAGGAGGAAATCAACAGCTTGTCAATGCCTCAGCCTAAAATTATGGGCAAGCTCTAATAAAATGTCTGATATGTTCTTAGTCATAAAGGGAAACTGATATCCACCTAAGGGTTCAACCACTGATACTGTTTTCAGAAGGAAAAATTTTTCCACAGTACACAGAATCATCCAGTTTGCTTGTTTGCTTTGATAGCCTTTTGTCACTCTTTTTATTGATGCCTGTTTTGTGTAAAGGTTGACACTTTGTACAACAAAGAGAAACTTCTTTGACTCCTCTACTGTGGCACATTTGCAACCACCAAAAATTTGAACTTTTTAGTAAGACTTTATTATTCACAGAATCAAAATTAAGAGTAAGCAAAAAGAACCAACCAAACTAAAGATATTGCTACTCATTTCTTGTAAATGTTCAGAACTACCTCAAAGATGAACTAGAAGAGCATTGCTAATTTGCAGGTAGACTCTTACATTTATTTTAATTTTCTCATTCAGAAATATAGAACATGTCACACACATGCATTGGTAACTCCTGTACATATTTCCACATAAACTAAGTTTTACACTGTCTTTGATATGAGAAGTGAAAATCCATTTTGTGACTAGGCATTATCTTTGTTTTTTTGTCTGATTTTTAACTTTTTTTAACTGTTAGTACACCATAATGCTTGTAATCATCATCAGCTCTCAAAATGCATCATATACTTTAAAAATGTTGTGTCTGTTTCATTGTAAAGCCTGAAACAGCAAATTTTAATTAAATATAGAAGTACAGTATTGTAGAGTATATGTCATTTTGTCATGTTATTTTCTAATCCACTTAGTGCTGAACAGTTAACATATGGCATAAGGCAGGAACAAACCATGGAAAGGGTGCCAGTCCATCATAGGGCAAACACACACACATCAAACACACACTGGTGCCAATTAAATATTGCCAATCTACCTAACCTGCATATCTCTAGACTGTGGGAGGAAACTGGAGCACCCGTTCAAAACCCACAGAGACACAGGGAGAACATGCAAACTCCATGCAGAAAGGACCCGGGATGCGAACCCTAGTCTCCTTACTATGATGCAGCAGTGCAACCACGGTGCTACCATGCTGCCCCTGCATAGTATATAATACAAAAAACAGTTAATTTTAGCCAAAGAAGAATTAGGTACTAAATTCTTAAGAGCAATTTAGACTATGAGTATGGCAAATATTTTAGCTTTGACTATCAGGTTTATTTTGATTCTTTTGTTCTAACCCTGCAACATAATTGAATATGGTTCCTCTCTTTATTTCTCAGTCCTTTTCTCTTTTTATTCTGGCTTTCCTATCTTGGCAGAATATCTTGTTACATTGATGGACAATATGAGCAAAAGCACCTTAAAAAGATTCATTGGTGACCTAAAAATAGAACTTGACATGTTAGCTTTACTGGAGTAAGAGCAGGCTATAATAAGCAGTAAAAATAATCAATAATCAGTAATCAAAACATCACTGTACTGTGTGCTTTATATGGCTTTGCTGACATACTGTATATGCTGAATTAATTTATGCTGTATCTATACATTGTCACAAACTTGACAAAAAGACAAAAAAATGTTTGGGGCAGCCACCCATATATTGTTTTCCTGGCTGCAAAATCAGATGAAATAATGGTATTACAGGTTAGAGTCCACAACAGAACTGATTTGCTGGCACAAAGATGGCAGCTTTAAAGGAGATCAGAGGAAGTGGTGTCATCATTGAGGCTGGAACCAGAAGTGGTGTCATTGGGGCCAGGGCCAGATGTGATATCATCCGGATGCCCTGAACCAGAAGTGATGTCATTGGCCCCGGAACCAGAAGTGACATCATCAGTGGGAGGCCAGAATAACCGGAAGTGTTGTTGTTGAGCCCGGAGCTGGAAGTGATGTCACTGGGGCCAGGTGGAATTTCCCGGAACAGGTCTGCAGCGAGATACAATACAATACAATTTATTTTTGTATAGCCCAAAATCACACAAGCTTTAACAGGCCCTGCCTCTTGACAGCCCCCCAGCCTTGACTCTCTAAGAAGACAAGGAAAAACTCCCAAAAAAAAAACCTTGTAGGGAAAAAATGGAAGAAACCTTGGGAAAGGCAGTTCAAAGAGAGACCCCTTTCCAGGTAGGTTGAGCGTGCAGTGGGTGTCAAAAAGAAGGGGGTCAATACAATACAATTCAATACACAGAACAGAACAAATCCTCAATACAGTATAAAAATAAAAATTTTAGAAGTACGTAGCAGAATTTAACAGTAGATGATATCACATAATATGATTTATATTCTGAGCTGTACACAATAAAGAGGAAAGGAGACAGACCAATTCATTTAGTTGCTCTGGTCAACATCCACATCAAAGACACAGTTCTTGAGTATAAAAACTGCGGTTTGAATAAACACATGGTCCATTATCCAGACCTCTACAGGCTTATATGTATTTTGATGGACAGCTGGGACGCCTTCTTAAGGGAAGGACCGGGGGAAGGAACTTGTGAGGGGCAATAGCCCCCTTGACAGGGGACAGCCCACCTGGCTTGCTACGGTGCCAAGGGTTTGGAGCATGGAAGCTCAATACTCCTGGGTCCTATGGCCACCACCAGGGGTGCAGGGGGAACAGCCGCGCAGTCCTTAGCAGGACAGCCTCCACCCTAGGAAGTATACCAGGAAGGAGATCACGGGACACCTGAGGCATTTCTAGATGCTCTATAAAAGGAGCTGCCTCACTCCATTCAGGGAGCCAGAGTTGGGAGGAAGAGGATGAAGATTCCTGTAGTAGGAGTGGAGGCTGGAGGCAGAAGGGCTGAGACAAAGAGAAGGCAGTTGAAAATGGTGTATTGTGTGCTTTGTGCTTTTGTACTGTGCAGTAGGGGGAATGAAGGAAAAGTGTTTCCCCTTTATAAATAAACGTGTGTGTTGCTGAACTTGTACAGAGAAGCAACAAAAAGATGAGGCATCAAGCTTGTCAAGGACAACTATAGACTACAGATTGAAGCTCATTTATCTATAATTTCAATCCATGCCACCTGTAGAAAGGCATAGAAAAAAATCATGTGTTGTAAAGATAAAACTAATTGTGTAACCCTGATACTTCCCTGCACTCTTTGAAGCCAACAGCACAGTGCCTCACTGCAGGAATATGATAGCTTCTGATGACCAGTTATGAATTGAGACAGATATTACTTTTCTCTACTTGACCAGCTTTACTACAGCCTCATGTCTACTAAACAATAAGGGAATTGACCATTCATCTTGCTTCATGATAGTTTGTATTCTAGAAAACTAATTTTGCCTTAATGAGATGAATTAGTTATGTTACTGTAATATTTCAGTTAGCTAAAGTGAATATCATTATTAAAGCTTTAGGTTATATGTCCCTAGAAAACAATATGACTATGGCCAGTAGTCACTTAATCACAAGTAACCTCAGAGGTTAAGCACTATATAACTAGCTTATACTTTATAATAAAACTCAGGGGCCAGGTAGCTCTTTTAGCATGTGTCATAAAAATAATGTTTCACATACATCCACAGAGGCTAAGCATTATTTCCTTAGTGTAAAATCTTGGCGGCTAGGTAGCTAACCTAAAATGTGTTGCATTTATGTCATAGCCTAACTATTATAGAATACTCACCAAATATGAATACTCAGATTGAGAAATTTAGAGGCACAGTTCTAGAATGTGTCCACAGATAGATAGATAGATAAATAAGCAAGTAAATAAATACACATACACACACACATTCATCTGAATACATACCAGAATGACTATAAAGTAATACAATTGAAAAGAAAGAAAACTTCTGACTTTCCTGTCACAGTCACCATGAGACATTATGCAGACATATTGCTGTTGGTATAAAGGAGCCCCAGTAGCGCTTCTTGACATGCTTTTGCTGAATAACACGTTGGCTGAAAGTGCTTAGTGTTAAAGTGTCAGCAAGAGGATATGCACCATTGTTCATAATGGCCCTCAGCTTGGTTTTAACTCTCTCCTTTGCTACTACCTTCAGTATGCTCTCAGTGTGTTCTATAACTGAGCTTGTCCTTTTAATTAGCTTATTGAATTGGTAGTCCACTCTTGAAGCAATGTTACCAACCCAGCATGCCACAGCACAGAAAATTGCACTAGCTGTCACAGAATTATAGAAGATGTGAAAGATGTAATTTCCCACATTAAAGGAATACAGTCTCCTAAAGATAAAGAGCCAGCTCTTCCCTTTCTTATATCATCCTCTGTGTTCTGAAATCAGTCCAATCTGTCATTAATGTGGACCCCCAAATAGATGTAGAACCCCCAAATAGCTGTAGGAGTGGACCACTTCTACATCCACTTCCTGATCAGTGATACAGAAGCTCTTTGGTGCGGTAGAAGTCAATAACCAATTCCTTGGTTTTGCTGATGTTAAGATGCAGACAATTCTCTTGCACCAAGAAGCAAACTTCACCACCTCACCTGTTTACTCTGTCTCATACCCTTTATCAGTACACCCCAAAAGTGCAGAATCATCTAAGAATTTCTGCAAGCAACATGACCTGGTTTTGCATTTGTAATCAGAAGTGTAAGAAGTGAAGAGAAAAGTAGGCAGAAGACCTTAAACCTCACTAACTGTAGTCTCCCTGACAGAACACCATAGGCGCATCCACGTGCATATATCTGAGTTAACCCTTTAAAAGGGATGGCTGGATGGTATTGAAGGCACTGGAGAAATCAAAAAACATAATCCTTACAGTCTATGCCAGACTTTGACCAGATGAAAATAAGCCTTGTGCAGTAGATATATAATTGTTATTTATAATGGCAAACTCAAAATTATATATAGTTACAGAATAGAAAGAATGTATAAAAATGGCATTAAAAAATCTAACAATGCATGTATAAGCATTCCAAAAGTCAGAAATAATTATTTTCTTTTTGTACTTTCAAGCTTATCTTTCTATACACTGTGAGAACCTAATAAAAATATTTTAAGTCAGAAATCAAAATCTATCTAATAGGACAAAGTGTGTCCACATAAACCTTAAAAGAGTTAAAACCAGTTAAACTTATTCCTGAGAAATGCAAAGAGAGGAATCATGTTGACAATTTGCATGCCATAAAACTTGCAAAACATAACGGGTCTGGTTCATCCATATAAATATGTATTGAAAGATTTCCAGAGAATAGTATAACTGAGGCATACCCTTCTAGAAATTCACCATAACATTTGCATGAATTTAAGACCAAACAAGCGTATGCAAATATTACATGCTCTACAAAAGTAATTCCAGTGATGCTTGGTGATTTAAAGCAGGATTACTGTCCATTTAAATGTGAATCTGCACCCCTAAATTCTCACCAGCTTCTGTAAATATACAGTCGAGAGTACACTAACCAACTGCATTATAGTTGGGCATAGTAACTCCACTATGTCAAATCGCAAGGTGCTGCAATGGGTGGTAAAAACAGTACAGCAAATAACTGGGACTGTTCTACTACAAATAAAGAACCTTTCCAAAGAAAAATCTCAAGAGATTCCACACATCCTAGCTATCATCTGTTTGTTCCCTTACCCTGTGGTATGAGGAACTGGACCATCCAGTCAACACATACACAACTAGTCTAAGTAGCAGCTTCTGCTCCAGAGCTGCCAAACTACCAGTTCCCACAACAGACTGTGTGGCAGTGCAGTCACTAAGTATAATGGCCAATAACTGTACTTTACCTTATCTGCAACAAGGACATATGCCATTGTGGATGTTAAATGTGCTACCTCTGGTCATTTGCACACATAATACTGTGTATGTTTTGGTATACTCTGTGTTGTGTGTGCTATTTTTATAGGCTGTACCTGATAAATTGCACTACTTTCTGTATTAACTAGCAACACTGGTAAATTTGCAAGGTCTTGTACTTTGCACTTTACTTTGCATATTTTGTATTTACCTTATAAGTATATTGTCCTTTACATTAAGCTTTTGTTGTGTTGCTGTATGCATGTTGCACCTAAGCCAATATCAAGAAATGATTTTTCACTATGTTGTAAGGTATAATGATAATAAAGTTGATTTGAAACTGAAAAGAGTAGAGTTCAATGAGCAGTTTCACATTGAATTGTTACATTAAAGTGAATAAACGGGTTTTCAGGTTAAGATACATCAATTAAGGACATTAACCTTCCTAAAGCTATTCCACTGTTAATTTAACAATAGTGTAAGCATGAGTACTTTCCCTTTTAAAGCATAATTCTTTATCCTAGGCTAAGATTTTTGCATACCAAAGCAGGTTCTCCTCAAACATTTGCCAGTATTTGATGACACTCATTATACCCTCTATTCAGACAAGCTCTCCATTACCTGTCACCAAATCCTAATTAACATGGTGCTGTTAGATTTGTGCAGAGTTTATCACTTCTGAATTCTGTCCAAAAAGATCAAATCAGAAAATGGCTTCTTGCAAACTGCTGCCATACAATATCATGACTTTTTTACTCATGTGTGATGTCTGTATAGCTACTCTTCTGTAGAGACAATATCTGTGAAGTTCTGTAGAGAAACACAAAATCCACATTTAGGGTGCTTTAGTATACTGCAGTTTTATTTTTCTACTTAAGCTTGTGTAAGTTCCTTCTGAATGAGTCTTTTGGTCTGTTTTAAGATTTATCATGAAATGGTATTCTTTCTGTTAAAGGAGAGCACAAATATATTTGAAAATATATGAAATAACATTTTGTCATATTGCACAAATGACCATGCATTTTCTGTGAAATATTAAATAACTGTTATGTTATGTAAGTTTTAAATGCTCCTAAATATATTTTAAGAGTTTCTTTTTTGTTTAATTTAAAGCATTTTGCAAATATCTTAAAATAGCCTGTGTAAAGGGGAAGTCAGGTAAGGAATAGCATTACTGGCAACAGTGTGCATTACAAGGCACGGATAAGAGCCTGAGAAGCCCTGGCAATATGAATTAAACCTCTGGCAAGAGGGCAGTACAGAGCCACGTCAGTATGTTACATGGATTGTCACTAGAGAGCAGTTGAGCAGTTGCTTATAGACATTGCCACATTCCACTCCAACTACATGAAAATAAGAACAGGACAATGTTAATTAATAACAGTTTATATGTCCTGATCTGATAGGTAGTAGCATTAAGGCCTATTACATTGTCCATGGTTCCCTACTATGTACAGTATTATGTTGAGTAGGCTATCCATGGGCTTGTCCCTGGCCCTTTGAGAGAAAGTGAGGGTTCTGGCTGACACCTAGGGCAATTAAGGGAAGCTCCAGAAGGATGACTTCAGGGTTTCTGCAGGAAGGTCCTGAACTGGAGATTACACTGGAGGTAGTTTCATCTTGGGGGATATATCAATTTCACCCTCAATAAAATAGTGGGCTTGAAGTAAGGATTTGAATTGTAGCAAGTGCTCAATTGGCAGGTGGTACAAATGCCGTTGTAGCATGAAGAAGGTATGAAAGGTAAGAAAAGGAGTGCTTGTGGTGGTATACCTAGTCAGAATTTGTTTTTCTTTTTGTGTTTGTTTAATTCTTTGACATACTCCTATTGGTAATCCTTCTCCACTGTTTAGGAAACAGTTTGAACAAGAGTGCCCTATAGCATTTTAAAAACAGACTGGGAGATAAATGTGTCAATGGTATCAGGTTAAAGTTGGAAGGTAGGCAGGAAGTCAGTACATGGAGAAGCACATTAAGAAATGTACTGCCAAACTCCAATACACAAAGCACTAACAAAATCCAAAAAAACAAAGCAAAACCTAACACTGACGTCTTGCTGGAAGCACCTTTTAGCACCTTTTCACTAAAGAGAGCATGCAATTCAGAGATTTTCAGTCACAGCGACAGCTTGGAAGACTACCAGGCATGGCTCTTTTGTGTAATGTAAAATTAGGATTAGACGTTCATGGAATGCCTGAGAAATCTCATCTGAGATCTGAGAGCGATCCCTTGTGAAAGCTCCTCATACTAAAAGTAACTTTTGTGTGTGGCTTAAAAGACACTACCCATTGTGGACCCATTGAGTGTGGAGTACAGAGGTGAGTAGCCACAAGCACATCTTTCATAGAGAAGACATGGTAATAGAAATGGTGGGAACTGGAGTTCAAAAAGAAAGGAAGAGCTTTGTTGTGGTATTCTGTACTGGGCAAGAGGGCAAATCAATTCACCTGGTGGGCAGAGTCCAGAGTTTTTATGAAAGGACAGAGAAATTCAGTAGGGATTACTTTGTATTTATTGTGTTTGTCCTACCTTTCATTATGCCTCTTTTGTGTTTATGTTTATAATGAATGACCCCATTTTTTGAACATTTTGGCATTTGTGGCTTTAATCAGAGTATAGGGATACTAGAAGCCTGACCTTTATTGTGTTGTTGTGGTCCAATTGCTATATCGGTAGAACAGGTTTTATACTTTAATTTTTGTGTAGTAATTGAGGTTCTTAAAAGTGGTATTCTATCAATAAAGTTATTTTAATAAATAATGTTTTACTCCTAGTATCAATTAACATTTGGTATATTAAATACTTTTCAGAACACCATATACTGTCTGAATTAGTACATTCACAAATATAAAAAATATTATCAAGGGTATTTCTTAGAAAAGAGCAATCTACTTAGGAAGAAACAAGAAAATTTAAATTGTAGAGTGCATGTTTCAAAAAAAAAATCTCTAGTATGTTCTCTGCATGAATAGACTAGTCCATGAGAAATTGTTTGAATAGACTAGTCTGTGTGAAATTGTTGTCAGTATTCAAAACCCTTTGTTGAATTGTGTTGGCACAGCCTCTATACAGTTTAGTGTGAAAGGATTTGTTTTGAAATTATTGTGTATCTGAGTATCTGTAAAGAAAACTGAGCTTGAATGGGTGTATATATCGGCATATTTAATGTCTCTCTCTCTCTCTCTCTCTCTCTCCCTCGGTGAGGCTGGCCCTGAATTTTACTCTTCTAAATGACTGTGTTCACCCTCACATAAACATATAAAGCTAAGAAAAAAAAGAGGATTAAGCAAAAGCATACATGAAAAGGAAAAAAACAAATGACAACTTTTGTTGCTCTTTAATGGTTTGATTAACACATTATTCAATTGATGAATTAGACCAGCTTACCTGTATACTTACTCACATGCTAGTTATACTCCAACATGGTCTGCACAGTTTTTTCTCACAGTTTCCATGTTTGCCATATACTGAATAAAAATACACCCTGTTGTGCATGACATTTGTCACATTTAACTATTATTACAAAATGGTCTGAAATTTTTATAGAGCAGTAGTTACACCTACACCTGAACACCAGCAACATCTATCTATCTATCTATCTATCTATCTATCTATCTATCTATCTATCTATCTATCTATCTATCTATCTATCTATCTATCTATCTATCTATCTATCTATCTCTCTCTCTCTCTATCTATCTATCTATCTATCTATCTATCTATCTATCTATCTATCTATCTATCTATCTATCTATCTATCTATCTAGTTTGTTACTATACTTCTCACAATAACTCATTACAAGAGTGTCTCCTAAAACAGAGCTACAGTTGTATCTAACAGTCCTGCTTCCATTAAAATGGAAACTTTTGTGAACATGACACAATTCACTACATGAAAATTACTAAGCGTAGTGGGAAAAACCACAGTAGATAATTTTAAATTGGTGGTTTATGACTGAGTGAACCTAAATCAGTTTTGTTGTAATTCAATCATATAGCATCATTTAAAGAGCACTCTATCAAAATGAGCTTAACAAAGCACACAATCAAGCAATTAACATTACATATAAATAGTCTGTTCTCATCCACAATGTTCTAATGTTTTAACTTATTCATATTAAATAGATAAAAACAGTAAATTAACTTGGCACCACGTATGCATCGTCTAAAGATATTTTCATGGCTGCCCAGAATGCTCCTGGTTGACAAGTGTGTAGCCACCATGTTTCATAATGTAGTTGATAGAAACAACCCCAGTATGGATCTTATTGATCTTGTAGTAGAAAAAATTTGTACGAGAAATTAGAAATAAAGAATGGTTCTTTATGAACAACTGCAGGTTATACATTAAAGGAACTGAGTAAGGACTCATTCGTTATAGGTATGAGGTGCAATAATCTTTCTCTAAAGGGGTAGAAAATTATACTTATGGTGGCACATTCCCATGTAAATATCCAGCTCTGCCCTTGACTTAGAGTAGACTAAAAATAATACCATGTACAACAACACCAAAAACAATAATAGTATTTGTTAATAACTGAAGGAAGACTTAATTTCCTCATCTTCATTTAAAAGATAGCTGTAGAGTGCAAATATAATTTATTATGATAAGAAATCAATTTCAAATGCTTAAACAGTTTTTGTTCTTACTGTAACAACTAGGAGGTGTGAGACAAACCATGAATGAAGATCACATTTTTAATCCAGACATGTTTCATGACAGCATTTCTATTCCCAGTCTCCAATTTCCTGTTCCTAGTTATTATCTTTGAAATGATTGCCTATGTTGTTGTCATATCTTGCATGTTGGGTGAATGATGCTGTCTCTCAGGCCACGTTCAGTCTACTTCACAGTAATATCACAAACTGCCATTATTCTGGCAATCCCTTCTGGAGCATATCCCTTGTGATGTTGTGATGTATTTCAGGTTTCCTCCTGAAATCAGAACAGATCTGGTCCTGAGGCATCTTAAGGCCAGAGCCCTCATTTCTCTGCAATCCTAACACTTTTCACCCAAAGATTTGGTGCAGTTATATTAAAGTTTTTTCTCTATATATTTTTTGAGTAGGATGCTTTTCCTTTCCCTCTTTTGAGGTTGTTACTACTGGTCTTTATTTATTTTTCCAAATTAATTTTTCAGTTATAAAGGGTTGTGTGTCTTCCCCTATCATGCTCTAAATATTGCACTCTGTACTTTTATTGGCAACAATTAATTAGATATTGGAGTTGACCAAGAAATTAGGTATTAAAACTAAAGACTTGGCTTTTTAGAGCTCCTTGGTTTGATTCCTGACTGCTTGTGTGTCATTTACATCTTTTCCTCCGATTTATACCGGCTTAACGGAACAGTGTTAAAAACAATTAGTTCAGTTGCTGCCACACTTTTTCAATAACACTTTTATCTTGGACATTAAGTCAGTTGCCCCATAATCTTGGAGCAATGCTAGAGAAAAGTCACAATGGTAAAATTGAATTTATAAGATCCTGGTAGATGCATTTGTATTTACACATTACTTCAGGCTACTTATAAAGACACATCTGTTCTTAACATGTCAGACTAACTGGTATCCTATGGTGATGGTGACAACAAAATCACAATCTTACTAAAATAATCCCATAAACATGTAAATGTAGTGTATTTCCCAGAAATAAACTGACTGTGTCAATATAATCTATAACTGTTTAATGTTGAAATGATTCTTGCTTAATGTGTCAAAGCCAGCATATGCAGAGAACATAATATCACCATCCTCCTATGCCTGATGTCAAAGAGTTTTCCAAATACAGTAAGAAGCTAACTATAAAGAACTTTTTACCAAGCCAAAAGAAAATTATAGATGTTAGTAAATAGTGCAGTATGGTATTTATAAAGTTTTAACTCAAGTTGTTTGGGAGACTTCTGCATTTTGACATTGAATTAAATCAGTCTTTATCAATGCATTTAAATGTTGAAGTTACAGTCCAGTTTTACTGCTGATCGTTTAGTTTAATTTTGCTGTGTCTTTGTCTCCTTCCTACTACAGTTTCAACATTCTTCTTCATTTTTTCATGTTCTTCGTCTTACTATTTCTTTGGTTGTTTTTTTTAGTAAAAATGAAGCACTACAAATAGAAGTTTCCATCTTATTGTTATTCCAAATAACATGAATATTTCATATAAAAAGATAAGTTTTATTATTTTAAATGTTCAGAGAATTAACATGACCTGAACTTAATGTGTTCTGTGTGGCGACTACTGTCTGTCTCTACAGTTATTGAAAGAGGTAGCCAGTTTAAAAAGTACTTAATTAGCAATTAATGAGTGGGACAGGAAGCACGTAGATGATGAAGGACTTAATGTGCTACTTTAGTTGTGATGTGATTTGAGAAACACTCACAAATTAATGATTATTCTTAAGGTGGAGTGTAAAATGTTCCTAGCATTATGATGTTTTTGGGAAGCATGATTTATACTTGAGATTATAAAATTTTCATTATTAAATTTGTAGGATTATATCCATTCGTCCATTATCCAACCCGCTATATCCTAACTACAGGGTCATGGGGGTCTGCTGGAGCCAATCCCAGGGCGCAAGGCAGGAAATAAACCCCGGGCAGGGTGCCAACCCACCACAGGGCGCACACACCCATACACCAAGCACACATTAGGGACAATTTAGGATCACCAATGCACCTAACCTGCATGTCTTTGTACTGTGGAAGGAAACCAGAGCACCCGGAGGAAACCCACGCAGATATGGGGAGAACATGCAAACTCCATGCAGGGAAGACCCGGGAAGTGAACCCAGGTCTCCTTACTGCGAGGCAGCAGCGCTACCACTGCGCCACCCTGTAGGATTATATTTTATAGGCAAATGATGTTAAAATAATTTTATATAATTTCTACTATTAATAAATACAAATGTTGAAATGAATAATATTTCTATCTTCTTCAAAAGTCTTGAAGAATCTGTGTTCTAAGGTGAAGCAAGCATTAGGTCCAGGGTGCAACTTTTTGTTAGATGGTGATGAGCATGATGTTATCCTCTTCATTGTCTCATCCAATTTTGGATTTTCCTCACTATTGTAAAGGCTGCATGTCTTAGTAAACAGCAACACCCTGTTGCCATCTAAAATTCAGAAAAGTGCTGTTTTGTTTTATGGTATGTGTCTGCAATTTCTTTTACATTTACCTTACAAACATATTACTCACTTTTTACTATTTGGTTCTTAATTATAATTTCACATTTAATTAACCCTTATGAACTGAGGAGCTTTTGGAATTATTGCGTCTAAAGTACATATCCTAAAATAAATAGCTATCTATTTATGTAAAAAAGGAAGCTGCAAATGGCTGAAGAGTAGTAAGTAGAATGCTCCAACTTTTTAAAAAAAAGTTTTTATAAGATTATAAATGTTTGTTTACACCAATATCAACTATGTACAACACACACAAAAAAAAAATTAGGGATTTCTCTCCAAACAACTGTATTTTACAGTGCCTAAGTAAGACATTTATGATGCACAACCCTGGAATCAATTTTCTTTTGTGCCCTAAAGTTTACCACTAGACACAGGGAAACCTTCCTTTTTGTATGACTCATTGGAGTTTTTCTGCTGCAATTCACACATCTTCTCCTGCCTTCTGTTGCCTTTGCCCCACAGAAGTTTTCACCTATTTATTTATTTTTGTTGTTGCTTTTATCTTGCATTTCATGTCTGGAATAATATAAATACATACATGCATTTTTATACCTTCTTCTTCCAGTGCTGGGTTATAGGGGTGGGGACAATACCTTTCCTGGCAGCCCTAGCCACAGAGCAGGAGACAGCCCTGAACATAGCTCCCCAGAACTAGTCACACACCACACATACACCTAAACCAGTGTTTCTCAGCCACTTTTGAGTTGCAGGTGGCCATTGCTGCATTACAAGCACATGAGACTTGTTCATGGTATAATCTGCCCCTCCCCTCGCTACTGATTCTAATTGCGTTTACTTCATCCAAGCGCTTGCGTCAACCTACTTTATCACCCACTTTGCTGGAGTGGGGTGCAGGGGATTATACCTTGAAAAAGATACTAGCTAAAATGGCATTTTGTTCATCATTTGCTTGTGAAACGGTGACGTGTGTGGCGTGATACAGTGACATTTGATTGAAAGGGGTGGACGAGGTGGTTTCCTGGTTCCCCCACATGAAACTGCGAGCAATGGTGTGACGTTAGATCTGAGAGCAGTCCCCTGTGAAAATATGCACGGTGTGACATTCCATCAGGTATGGAGAGACATGGGTTCCCATGTTAAACTACAAGCGTAGCACAATACAAGTATATATAATCAGAAGTGTGGTTTCCCCATCAAAGCTTGCAGAGCCAGTGATATTCGATGAAAAGGCTCATCACATGAAACTTCAAGGGAAAATAAACTGTAGCTAGACGAACACCACTCAGAAAACAAACATAGGAAGAACGTGTAGAAGACAGCATCTAGATATGGTAATTAATCTTAAGACACTTGAACTGTAAAAATGCATGTTTCAACACTTTAAAGTTATACTAAGCTGTACTTACAAATCAAGTATAGCATCCAGTCCTTCAGCAAATGTGTCACTTTCAACAGAGTCAATACTGTGCCTCAGGGCCTTCATATTCCATATCACTAGCATTCATTTTCTAGGATTTCTTCAACCGTATGTTTTTGTTTTTTTGAAGAAAACATTTTCCTAGTACAAACCTTAAATCTTATTGAACATCAACCAAACAATCTACATGCATTCTTGCAGAAGCTTCTGCATAAAAATACGTAAAGATGTGAAATGATCATACACTTTTGACATGTAGTAAAAGTGACTAATCATAGACAAATATACATCCCTGAAAAAGTATCATACTCAGCTAACCAATGTTATTGAATCTTTCACTGTTTGTGGTAAGACATAGGTGGGATCTGTGATAAAAGTAGACTCACACATCTGTGAAGTGCTGCTCACCTCGGCATACATGTGTGCAAATTGCATATGTTACTAATGAAAGACTGCACACAACGTTAAAAAAAAGTTTAATTTATTTGAAAGAGGACACATTTGGGTATGTGAAAATACCAATACTGCTTTTGATTGTATTGATGGTTTATTGCAACATACATAAACAACTTTGAAATATGGCTGTGTCCCACTAGTGGGACAACTCGTACATTAGGGGCTACCTTTACTTTAACTTTATTTCATCCCCTGAAGGACATAAAAAATTCACCATATAAATATTGTCAGTCTATTTATTTCAGTTGACTTCTGGTGTTTTATTTGTAGGTGACATTGGTGGTGGAGTTAACAAAGAAGTACATTAAACTAATTTGTAAAGTAACCAATTAAGAATCATTTTGACAAATGAATGAAAAAGTAGCTGAAATCATAAAGTTGCTTTTTAATCTCTAAAATTGATCAGTTTTTGGAAACACATCCCATTAGTTGTTAAAATACATTTTATAGCTATGTTTGCCTCTTCCTGCCAAACCCATTTTGTCCTTCATCCACCAAAATTTTTAGCAGTAGTTCAACCTCCTTTTCTATATGTTACTTGCAATTTTTGGGACTTACTTTATCTAAGTAAATACATAATCCTATTGACAAACCATTTTAGATTCCTGGTTTAAACGTTTAAATGGTTTTGCTTTTGGTCTGGTTATAACCCATGCCATTTGTTTTAGTTCAGTTATAGGGCATATGTCTTAAACTTTACAGAGATTTAAAAATATAGAGGTAAAAGGCAATAATAAATAATTTCCATTTAATTATCCCCAAATTAAAAACCATACTTCAAATTAGATTATATTCAAAGGGGGTATCAATAGTCTATTTATAATTTCAATTGATAATTAGACAGAACTTGTTTTGTAATATTCTTTTTTTGCATGAACCTGTTTTTGACCTGGATTCCGCAGTATTTGAGTAATATTGGTATCAGACATGTTATGAATCAGAGATGTCTTCAGAGAAGCACTTGAAGGAACATTAGACTGACACTTTGATGGTACGGCTGAAATAGAATCTGTGTCATTAATCATTATGTAGAACTTCATGATGTGCTTTAACATACTGGAGGACTATGACATTTTCACTTTCCTCTAACCATATTCTTTGTTAGTGTATGGAGTTTTTTTGCATTTGGAGTCAACTATTTTAACCTATAATGTATAGATTTTTTTACTGTTTTCTAGAATTCCTTTGTATGAACATAGTAAAGTTGAAAAGAATCTTTATGTTATAAGTAAGGCATCACATAAAGTAGAGCATATATATTTAAAAGCAAATTTTTGAATGTTCATCTCTATATTCAATGTCAATAATAACCTATATCTAGAGTGATAAATCATCTGAACAGGCAGATGAATAATGCATTAAAGATGAATTTGAATGTCAGATTAGGGTTGAAGTATCTGAAATAATTCTTACAAACTATAAAATAATTTAATGTGACATCATTGCTTTCAAATTTCTTTCATGCCAATGATATGATTGATCTAAGCCATTAAATTTGAATTTAGCTACAATCATTCTCTCTGTTTTTCCCTAATTATTTCATTTGTGGTTTCCTTATGTTATTTATAATATAATTTTGTTGCCATTTTTGGCATGCAACATGTCACCATGAAAAAGCAATATTGAGAGCTTTTGTTTTTTGTAAGTTGCAACATCCTATTTTCCTAAATGAGAATTTTTTGTGTTGAAGACATTATATTGTAAATGTCACATTGATAGTAATAGTAACAAAAATCACACTCTGTGTTGCTACCAAGACATTTCTCATTTTCAAATTCAGTCATTTAGTAACTCTTTTGTGTTATACCATTCAGAAAAGATTCTTCAAGTACTTTATAATGTAATTAATAGCATTACATAATGCGCAAGATCAATTGACTAATATGCTAAATGATCATGAAAGAAAAGGGTCAACTGGAGCATGAAAAAAATAGCTTAAAGGAGAAAGAAATGAGCCACACACTAAAGAATATTAGTTTTGAAATGAATTAGAGTAGTGGTGCACTACAAGGGCTGCAGGTTTTCATTGTAACAGATCTTTTAATTCCACAGTGATCAATGCATGTTATTTGAACAGCTAACTTTATTTGAACAGCTAACATTATTTTGCTGAAATTACTGTAAAATGATCCTGGAGTATACTATATATTTTTCTTTCCCGAGAAAACATGTACAATTGGAATTCCATTTAAAGCTTTTTGTTGTTGAGGTGTTTACTTAGAACTCCTTTATTTTAATATTAACTTAATGCTTGATTGGTATTCCCATTAAGCCAAGAGCAAATCTTTAAGTGACATGTACAAAAGCCATTCTGATAGGAAAAAACACCATGCTGTCAGACCTTAAACTAAACAAACCAAAATATATGTATAAATGTACCTGGGGTGTTCAGGGAGCAAAAGTGGCAATTTGGGAAAAATCCCTGTAGAATATGCAACTTATAAAATCACTGGGAAAGATATTGGCAATGGCACTTATTGGTCAATCACAAGTCTATTCATCCTGATCAGAGGGGTTTTATTCGATCTCACCATGCAGCTAACAATGTTTTTCATCTCCTGTATATTATAGATGTGGTTCCAACTGTGCCTTGCCCAACCACTCTAATTTTGCTAAATACAGAAAAGGCTTTGGACAGTATGTGCTAGAAGTTTCTCTGACAGGTAATGCAATTGATGAGCTATGGGAAAGGCTACATTAATATATTTAAAACATTACATTCCTCTCCCATTGCTACTACTTATATCCTGACAAATGTAAATATTGTCTGGCTTTTTAAGATATTTAAATGTGTCTAGGCAAGGACACACTCTTTCTCATTTACTGTTTAACACCTCAATTGGACCACTGCACATAGTCCTTCATTCTCTAAAACAAATTATTACTACTACTGCCCAAAGCCCCCTTTATAAAATGTCCTTGCATGTGGATGACATCTTTGTCTTTCTTGAAGATGCTTCCTCAGACCTCCGTAACATAGTTAGTCTATTTAGTTCCTTTGAGAGCATATTAGGCTACAAATCAGTTGCTCCAAACTTCTCCCTTCTCAAATTGAACTCTTCTTGCAGTTATCATGGTTTTACTACTTTTACCCTATGGTAAAATAAACTAAATATTTTGTAACTGACATCTCCCTCTTGCTTCAGGGCAATGCAACCTCCATCTGTTGTCAAATAATTAATAGTGTCAGGAAATCTCTTACTACTCTGGTGTTCTTCAGTTTCTGTTGTCCAAATATACAATTCCTTATTCTTCTTTTTATTTATAATTGCAAATTAGGTCTGTTCTTAAGACTTTAATGTTCAACTGTCTTTCCCTTTTTCATTTTCTCCATCTTTTTAAAATCTGTAGCTCTGTATGCCCTTCTTTGAAACCTGTGGCAATCTTTTTTGCACATTTGCACAAAGAAACCTGCAAAACCCTCCCTTTGTTGTGGCAGCACAACCTGTCTTCTGTACCCCCAATCTCCTGAAAAACTGTTTTTAAGAATAGTATATCTTCCTGGAAAAATCCCAATCACTAGTTTATGCAATTTAAGTTTGTTCATCTTTTTTTTTTTTTTTTTTAAATCTCATTAACATTATGCCATGGGACCCTTACTGCAATGTTCTGGAAGCCTCCCACAGTATTTTCCTTTTGGTTTTCTATGGTATGTTTCTGTTTATTATTCTACCTATCTACATTACTTATTTCTCTTGTTGGACCTCCCTGCTCTTTCTCACTCTCTTTCGGTGCCAAGATAGTTCCAACCTCTTGCTGGAAATCTCATAACTCTCTTTCTTTCTCATGTTGGATCTTGTATTTCTTGAAGTCTCAGATGCTAGGATTAATGTGTCCTCTGAAAAGAAAATTGTTAAACGGCATTCCATGGTGTGGTAGATCAGACATTGGATGGCCCATAATCACCATCACATACTTACTCCTTACTTTTTGAGCCTTAGAAAGTTTTGTTTGGTTTGTGCCTTTTTTGTTGGTTTGTTCTGGTGTCATTGATATGTTATTATTGCTTATTCCTATTTAGGGCTGGGGGAATGTGGGTAGAGTTTTTTGATGGAGAATTCCTTTTATCTTGTTTAAAGCCCTCTTTTGAAACTGCTGATTAATATTTATGATTTGTTTTTGTTTGGTGTGTTGTTAGTGTTGTTGTCTGTTTTAATAAACATTTTACTCAAAGAAAAGATAAGTGTAAACAGTTGTAAAGCAATGAAAGTTTTGAATAAGAGCTAGGAAGCACTGTAGCCCTTCCTCATGTGAACTGAGAGTTATAGCATCCAAAACTAGAGAAGATGTAGATCATTAGGCAATTTTTTTTTATTTGAGGGATTTTGCAAGAATGCTAATTTTTCAGGGTGAAATGTGAGCAAGTCATAGACTGTCCTCACAAAAATATGCAAAAGTTAAATAAAGATGGTGCTTTTATTAACAAATAGCTATAGGGAGGGATGATCACATGAATCTTTGTTAAGACACACTAGTGTTGACCCCAGACTCAATTAGCCTTTGGCCATAAAACTCCTTTAATTCCATTCTGGGGTTTTCCAAACCTCAAGAACACTTCTGCAATCATTTATATCCATACTGTATATTTCCTCCAGAAAAGCAAGCTATAGCTTCCTCTTATAGCTCCCCGTGTCCATATACTCTAAAGCTTTCTGTTGTCCAAAGTGTCAACCTTAAACATGCAACAAATTCTGAGTTCATCCAGTCTGGCCCCATGTACGTCCATTTGTTGGGCTAAAAGTTCATAACTGGCTTCCTGCTAGTCCCTCCATTTAAAAAGACAACATGCTTCCATTTATTACTGCTTGGGACCATGTGCTGCTCCCTATTGACCTATTCTCTGTGGCCTCATACCTTCTTTCAGGAGAAGGGCAGGGACCCCTTATGTCTGCTATTTTGCCTGTCTTCTAACACCCTGGGATAATATTCCACATTTGCAATCAATATGCTGCTTTCTATTATCCATGTGGTGAGTGTGGCTACTCTCTCTTTCTTCTCTGGAAGATTCCTGTGGAACTTAGTACTATTCCACATCATTCTCATGGTGGCATAGTCCCAGGAACTTCTAGACACCTCGACACCCCCTGAATAAGGACATGAAACATAGATTAGTAAGCGTGAAACAGTGAAAAGGTATACATAGTTCAGTCTACAGATGACATCAGCATTTGAACCAGACAAAGTTTTTAAATATTTCATGTTGAAATAAAGAAAGACATGAAATAATCTATATTGTAATATAGAGCTCGGGACAGAGTGATTGGGGCCAAGTGTAGGACTCGTGTCAGTAAGATGAGTGTTGCAGGATTCATTCATTGAATGGTGGTGGCAGAGAATAGCATTCAGATAGCTACCTATCTGGCCTGTACGTTTGTTTTTAGTGCTGTCAGTATCTTCTGGTGTCTCACTGGAATCACTGTTATCAATTTCACCACCTGTGTCCTTTTCTTCTACGCTTCCTGTTTTTACAGTGAACCTTTAAAAACAACCCTCCCTTTTCTGCTTCTTTTTTCTTTTCTTGCATTCACTTTAGAATTTTTCTCCATCTCTGCTTGTGTTGAGTATTTTTCCTCTAGCTAACTTTTTTTTTCCACACTAGAATTTCACAATCAATTTTAACTTTCAAATGATGACGTATTTAGTGCAGGACAGACATACAGTATCTTTAGGTTGCATCTGCTTTTACATCAACTTTACATGTCACCTTGAGTAAAAATAGGAATTTTGTGTGTCACTTTATTAAAAAGTGTATTTGTGTGTTTATTCATATTTTTATGAAAGTGTGAAGAGGGATTTAGGATTGTGGAGTTGAGAGTTTGGGTAGCCCAGGGCAGCCGTCTTCTTTGAGAGAAATCTGGCTCTGGAGATTGTTCAAAGATGATAGTATAAGATACAATTTGTAGGTTTCACTTTATTTTTCTGTCAAATATGATACAGAAGGTACTGCCAAAATGGCTACTGGGTGTATTTTACTGTAATTTGCATGACATAACAAAAAACTGTGAAATATTGAAAATGAAGCAATTATTGAAGCTTGATAGAATATTATGAAGCTGATCTAGGAAAAATATTTTTAAACAATCTTACATTCTCTTCATGATCTGTCACCATAAAACAATATACAATATAGTTTTTTTTTAACCATTGGAAGTTGAGTGTTGAGTCATGCCAACAAATGTCAAGCTAATTAAGATGGTAATATGTTTGTGGGTCCTTTAGATCAGTTACAAAGTTAATTATGTACAGCCTCTAGGCATTCTGTTAAACACAATAAATTCTAACTTCAGTTGAGTCTACAGTAGATGTTGCTGTTCCTGGAGTTCCACACATGAGAAAAATAAGGCAGATGTCTAATATGAACAAAAATATTAATTATACATCTTTATCTAAAACTTCCAAATGTGTCAAAATTATGTCAGATTTGATTATTGAATTGTTAAAGAATGGAATTTTTGGTTGCAAATCTTGAAGATCTAAAATCTGAAGCAAAAGCATAGCAAGCACTGAAATAAAGATATAAGCGGTTAGTCAAGGTACCCTATGACTAATGCTTAATGATACAGTTGCAGATGGGAACTTAGGCTTTGCAATTTTACAGAAAAAACTTAATGAAGCTGTGAAAGAGCTACATTATCTGAATCTGTAAAACTATCATTTACAAATTGCACAATCAGTTTCAGCAAGCTGTGGATATTGTTCCATAGGATTGAAAAAAGAATAATGATTGCAGACCCTGGTTGACTGTAATAGCATTTAATAAGCACTTGATTTCCTGTCTTTATCTGTACATTACAATGAGGATAGCTAACAATCAGCCTATGTGCTCATTGATTCTTGTTCTGTATGTCTAAACTGCATCTGCCTTGCACACATGCACTACTCTGTCGCCACCTAATGGTATCAATGTATAGCCCCCCAGTGATTTAATTGTTTTAACATTTATCAAAATTATCCATCCATCCATCCATTTTCCAACCCGCTGAATCCGAACACAGGGTCACGGGGGTCTGCTGGAGCCAATCCCAGCCAACACAGGGCACAAGGCAGGAACCAATCCCGGGCAGGGTGCCAACCCACCACAGGACACACACAAACACACCTACACACCAAGCCCACACTAGGGCCAATTTAGAATCGCCAATCCACCTAACCTGCATGTCTTTGGGCTGTGGGAGGAAACCGGAGCACCCGGAGTAAACCCACGCAGACACAGGGAGAACATGCAAACTCCACGCAGGGAGGACCCGGGAAGCGAACCCGGGTCCCCAGGTCTCCCAACTGCGAGGCAGCAGTGCTACCCACTGCGCCACCGTGCCGCCTGTCAAAATTATTATATACTGTATTACTAAGTACTTACCTGACAGCAGCAAACTCTAGTTTACTCTCTTCACACATATAAAAATCTGAAAATTTCAAGTTTACAGCATTCACTATTTCACAGACCTAAAGTCCTTTTTTAACTGACCATTCCTATACACTTCACCTCCTCCTTTTCTTTATTTTTTTTATTATTATTAATTTTATTTGAAAAAAAATAACATTTAAAATGATCAAGTCTAAACTAAACAACAAAGAAAATAACATTATATATGATCAATTCAAACGTAACAAACCAGAATTCAACCCCCTCCCGAGAGAAAAAGAGGAGAGCTGACAACAACAGCAAATCTTTAAAAACAACAAAGAAGAGAGAATATCCTTTTCACTATTCTATTTCTATTTTTAATTAGATCTTGCCATATTTTTAAAAAAGTTTTGAACAGATCCTCTAAGTGAGAATTTGATTTTTTCCAAATTCAAACAGTATAGAACATCAGTTACCCACTGACTTGTAACAGGTAGGCTGGGATTCTTCTAGTTGAGCAAGATAAGACTATGTACTAGTATTGCGGCATAGGCAATTACAATCAATTTTTCCTTCTCCACTTTAAGCCCATCTGAGAGTATATCAAACTCAGCTGGTAATAAGCATTCAAAGATTTTTGTCCAGAATGATGTTAATTTGGTGCACACCCAAAACATTTGGCCCAGAGAGGCTGGAGTTAGATTGCAAGCTCACAGGTTGGATGTTTTCCCTGGAAACATTTTAGACAATTTTAAATGAGATAAAAGTGATTGATAAACTTTTTAAGTTGAATGATTAAATGTTGTGTGCATATGAAAGCAGAGTGTATTCTATACACAGCTACCTTCCACTCTTTTTTTGAGATGTTAAGTGAAAGATCCTTTTCCCACTATACCCTGGGATCTTTGAAAAAATTGACTTTAAAGTGTTTTTATGTATTATTGAGATGGTGTCTCAGTCTTCAAGACTGTTCAGTATTTCTTTTGGAGTAGAAATGTTTGGGATGTGAGGAAAACTGAACAGGTTCCTTTTGGTAAAGTTTTTAATTTGAAAATTATGGAAAAGTTATGTCCATAAGATGCAAAGGCATTATCTATATACAATTCTCTATGTGTTTATTTCCCAGACATTTTCTAAACAGTAAATACTGTGTAGGTTTGAGAGGGTAGAAAAAAGGTGATTATCATGTAGTGGTGCAACAGATAAATGTTTCTCTGCCTTAAAGTGCTTTCTGCATTGGTTCCATATTCTGAGTGGTTGATGGACAATTGAATTTCTGGTATATTGACAATAATTTATATTTACTGGGGCACAAAGCTAGGCATATAAAGAAACACAACACGATTTTACTTCTGTTGCAGACCAGGGGCCTCATGCATAACGCCGTGAGTAGAATTCGCACTATGACATGACGTAAGCACAAAAGCCGAAATGTGCTTACGCCCAGAAAAATCCAGATGCAGGAATCTGTGCGTTCGCCAACTTCCGCGTTCTTCCGCTACATAAATCCCGCTCAGAGTGGAAATAAACGCACGTGTACGCGCTTGCTGTCCCACCCCAACTTCTCCCAGAATTACGCCTCTTTGAATATGCAAATCAATATAAATAGCCCTTAAGCCCAGCGTTCTGTGAAAAGGCAATGGCAAAAGTACGAGGAAAAATAGAAGAAATTCAGCAAATACCAAATGGAGGCAAAGAAAAACGTACTATTTGTTGGTTTAAACAGTTATATAAGCAACAAAAGGAAGTTGATCGAGTGACATAGCGTGTCAGAGAAACTCGAAAGCTCAAGTTCACAAAGTCGCACAGTGCCCGAAGTAAAAAAGTCGGCGTGAAAAGGCGACTCATGGCCCACTGTCTGAGTGTCATATGAAAGCTTATTAGGGAAAAAAAAGGCACAGTGTGAAAAAAGCACGAAATGTCAACTTTAATCTCGAACTTTCCACTTTAATCACGTAGTTTATTTTGTCATTAAAATAGAACATCATAAACTTCATCTTAAAATCGTTTAATTTACTAGTTTCTCAAATCCCATCATAACTAAAGTAGCACGTTAAATACTTTGTTGTTTACTGTATTTGATCTTATATGTGCTCTATGTGCCTGAATCACCACGTGCTCTTCCTCCGACAGGACACAGAATCCATCCTATTACAGCTCTCTGAGTAATTCAAATACTGAGAAGTATACGTGATATCATTTTCATGATGATATGCGTTAAGTCATGTTATTAAACATGGGAACACGGTGGCACAGTGATTGTTCATGTCTTACAGCAACAAGATGCTTGCTGCGCCATGCGCGACCTTCAATGAAATGCTTTATTACAGAAGTACTGTCTTTTTCAAACGTACTAACCCCAATTCCTGTCCTTACTTTTCTTTCTCCAAATACCCAATTGCCACACAATCAGCTCTGTAATAGACATTAAGCCATCTGTAAGCTTAGAACGGCGATTTTTCAAAACTTTTAAGGAACATCGAAATATCTTCGTAATGTTTAATTATTCTATCCATCTGTCCTTCCAGTGTCATGCCAGCCACAGCATGAAAACAGTGCGAGGCAGGAACAATCCGTGAACGGAGAGCCAGCTCCTTGCTAGCACTGCGGCACCATGTAGTTAAAGTTAAAGTTTTATCTGTATAATATAATCAACATATTTTGTTGCATTTCATCTTAAAAATTATAACATCATCATATGTAAATACTGTACACGCTTTATAAAGTGGCTCAGGTTGTGCAATATTATAACTGTATCCTAAGTACAATTACCTCATGGTAACTTGCAAGTACAAACAGTTCTACATGGAGCACTTGATGGACTGATTGAGTGTGTTTACCCTGTATATTTCTTGGGATGAAACTGTTTGTGAACTGCGAGGTCCGAACAGAAAAGGCTGTGAAGCGTTGGACGGATGAGAGCAGTTCAAATAGCGAATGGCTGAGGCAGAGAGTGCTTGATGCTGTATACCGATAATTCTCTTTCCAATCGCTGTAGATCTGTGATTCACACTCAGATACAGTGATATAAATACTCCGAGTGGTGCAGTGAGAGTAATATGGAAAAAGATGATCCGCTGTGGCAACCCTTAACGGGAGCAGCTGACAGAAGAAGAAGAATGTGAAGTGAGAGTAACAACGCTAAAGCAGTTATGGTATTTAGAATAGTTTGACCATTCTGTGGACCATTATATTGTTACAGGTTAATTACAATCAAATGCATTCAATTTATGAACGATATGCGGTTAATTTCAGTGTATTTGATAAAGCCGCCGTCGTGGATGTGGATCTAAGAAATGGTAACCACACAGGAAGAGTAGCACTGCTTTGACACTGGGTGCCACCAGTCTGCAAAACCGAGTAGAGAACTTGCGTACGACAGTGTATGAGGTACCGTGGAAAAGTGTGTGGCTTTACGCCAAGTGTAGGTTTTATACATCGCGATTTGAACATGGAAACGTTCTTATGCAACATTTCTGTGCGTACGCACCATTTATACATGAGGCCCCAGGCCTGTGTATGTATATTCATCAATTTGTCTCAATTTCCAGGTCTTTATAGCTTGTATATTTGAAGCCCAGTAATAAAATTGAAAGTTAGGTAGTGCTATGCTACTTTTGCTTTAGGTCTTTATAGAGTTGCCCTTTGGATGCATGGATGTTTTGTACAGTATTCCAAATAAATAAATAAACAATTTAATCTAATTTCTTAAAGAATGATTTGTATGTGTATATGGTGATGGTCTGAACTAGAAAAAGAAGCCTGGGAAGGATGTTCATCTTGACAGTATTGATTCTCCCTGCTAATGTGAGATGTAAGGGTAGACCATCTGTTCACATGTTCTTTAATTTTTTTCCATGCATATAGTAGCATTTTGTTGAAAAAGATCTTTATATTTACTTGTGATGTTTACCCCTGGTATTTAAACTGATCTGCTAAAATAAATGAGTAGCTGTTTAATGCTATTGCATTAAAGACTACTGGTACAGACGTTTGTTGGTCTGAGATATACAGTACCATATAATCTGTATAAAGTAATATTTCCTTCTCAAGTCCTTCTCTGGTAATCCCATTTATCTCTGATGAATTTTGAAAGTTTGGGCATCCTTGTCAAGTCCCACGTTCTAGTTTGAAGTAGTCTGAAATAATGTTGCTGTTCTGGACTGGTATAAAGTAGTTTGATCCATGCACAAATGTTTGGCCCAAACCTAAATTTGTGCAATGGGTTTAATAGGTAGTTCCACTCAACCATGTCAAATGCTTTTTCTACTTCCAAAAGTAATAAGATTACATTAAACAAATGACAAAGATTAGAAGCTGCTTCTGTCTTTAACTCTTTCAGGACTAATGATGACTTTTGTCGAAATTCAGGGGTAGAGGACTGTAATGGGCTGTAAATTCTGACAAAACTCATCCTTATGTTTTAGTTCGACTCTCTTTGGTTGAAGGAACTATATGTAGCTTTGTTGATTTGACCTCGATTCCCTACGCGTGCCTGAGTAGTGAAGAGCAAATAGCCTCTAAAATGGCATCAGCATCGAGACTAAAACAAATGTGCAAAGCAAAATACTCCATGGATGTTTTACATATTATCGCTGAATCAGACTCTGACTCCGAGTTTGATGCAAGTGTTCTGGAGATGGTTATCGAAAACGAAAGTGAGGTACCAGCATTAGCCTATCGGTCCCCAGCTGATCGTGGTGCTGAACACATTCGTGTAGCTGATATGCCTACAGCAGTGTTCGCCTAGGAGGACCACCACTTATGATGAGAAGAGGTACAAACCATATTGCATCACACTGCGACTGCCACCCTCACCCACCTGCTTGTGCGAAGACAAAGAGGTAGCTGGCCCGCCATGCATTCCTGCTGCCCATCGAGCCATCCCTACACAGCCACTGCTGCCAGAGATGCCAAACAGCTGCCAGCAGCAACCACAGCATGCAGCAAGAGACATTTTATGTTGATTTATGTGTGAAACCAGTGCATTGGGTGCCTTTCAGAAAACAAAGAGTTAATAAATCCTGTTTTTGTCTTGTGATATTGCAGAAAGAAGCACTTTCTCAATCCTTCTAGCTGGAACTTTGGAGAGTATCTTAACATTTTTCTTTATTGTAGGCAACAGACTGATAAGTAGCCTGAACCAGAAAAATTAGGATTAGATAGATAGATAGATAGATAGATAGATAGATAGATAGATAGATAGATACTTTATTAATCCTAAGGGGAAATTCACATACTCCAGCAGCAGCATACTGATAAAGACAATATTAAATTAAAGAGTGATAACAATGCAGGTATACAGACAGACAATATCTTTGTATAATGTTAACGTTTACCCACTCTTGGTTTGTAGTGAGGCTGAAGAAGAACCAAGTTATGATCTGCTTTCCCAAGCACAGGCAGCGGGGTGAAGCTGTATGCGTCTTTAACGTTTGCATACAGTAGGTCAACAGTCCTATTTCCCCAGGTGTTACAATCCACATACTGGGAGAAGGCAGGTAATGTTTTGTCCATCGTTCCATGGTTAAAATCTCCAGAGATTAGTACAAGCGCCTCGGGGTGCTAAGTTTGTAGTTTAGCAACAGCAGAGTGGATGATGTCACCCGCTATCTCCACGTCCACGCGAGGAGAGATGTAAACAATAAAAACAATGACGTGTCCAAACTCTCTGTGGCGTGTTTAGAAATCTAAACTTGTCTACTTTCCAGTAAGCTATCTAGCATTACATCAATTGCCACTACACTAAAACAGATTGTTGGAGTAACAATGGAGTAACAATAGCATAATATGTAACAGTTTTGATAAGGGGTGTTTAATAGATATTATCTGATGATACACTACCCAGTTGACACATGGCTAAAGATTATTTATTACTGCCATATAGACTTCAGGACCTAAACACATTGTTAAAGACTGATAACGTTAGTTCTCTGAGTGTTGTTGCATTGAGGAAACATTTGTAAATGTCATCAACACACAGGCTCTCTCACTTACTAATTAATTGTTGGCTGAATTGTAGAAAAGCACCATGCAAGAAAGTTTAATATACAAAATAGAGCCAATTTTACTTTGGATTTTTTTTCATCTGTGGCCTTCTGACCGTGGGACTTGTGAACATTTCACTAACAGAGACACCACATTTTGTTATATTACAAGGCTCTGAACTTTCCTTTTGTACACCCTCTCACAAAGGTAACACTGGAATACAAAAATACATATGTTCCACTACATACAGTATATGCTGAATTGCAATAAATATTACTGTGGAATTTTTAATTTGTGGCCCTCTGAACATGGCACAATTGATCATTTGGTCAAATGATACACTACATTCTGCTATAGAGTCACCCTTCCAGATTCGCAAATTTAATGTATATATCAAATTTTTTGGCAGAAGAATATGGCTAATTTGTGTGTTTTGTATATTTGGGGCCTAAGCAGAGCAATGATGGAGCATAATCTGATTTGGAATCTAAAGTGTTTTAATACAGTAAGATTTATTCTCTTAGTTTCAGTACTATACTTTCCCTTGTAATAGACAGTAGTTTCTTAGCTGTTTGAATAATTGCATGGAGTACATTAAAATGTAGACAAACTCCTTTTGTGCTAATTCAATTCTATAAAATTTTTCAAAATAAATTTGCGTTATTATTAAAAATCTTGTTATTTTATACATTTTAGCTCTCAAGATGCCATTTTAACTTGTTAAACTTTGTCTTTGCTTTGTGCTCAAAACATTAGGACTATTTTGGCACCACTTTGCTAAGATGAGACAGTTACAAGGAATACTTATACTATGTTAATCGTGTTTAATAATTAATCTGAAAACCTAAACCATAATACCTTGGTTTAATATTTAATTAGATGAAAGTGAAAAGGAACAGTGTGAAAGCAATTTAATGTTAATGAACAAAACTGTCTTAAAAGCTGTGACATATTATTTTCTATTTTCTATTTTTATAATACTGCAAGATCTGCTGATTAGAAAGCAGACTGATCAATGAAGCAATGGTATGTTAATAAAAACTTGTATATCTAAAGTCTAAGTAAGGGTATCCACCAAAGCAAATTTGTTTATTAGCTATAAGATCAAAAGTCGCATCCCTTCTTCACTGGCAAGGTTAATGTAACTGTATATTGCACAGGTACAGTATAGTGGCATCTCTGTATTAAAGGCTAGTAGGGCACATCCCATCCAGATGCCACCAAATGCTGCTGTTACTGTGAGTAAAATAGGTAATAAGCATTCCTCAATAATTGTAACTTATTATTAAAATATTTATAGCAAATGTAACATTGTCTTCTTAGTCACAGTTTTCTAATTTTGCATCTATTACTCGGTGCATTTTCTTATCACTTTTTATAGTATGTTAAACTGGTGCTTCCAGCCTGTTTCCAGCTCTTGGGCTCAGACTGTTCATCTTGCAACATTCTATTCATAATTTTGTACGTTTGTGTACATGTGCAAACTGAACTTTCAGTTTCACAGAAGGCTTGATGATTACTGCCCCTATCAACCTTATTTTCAGTAGGAAAATATGCAGTGTTATTTTTTTTTGTACTGCTCACACTTAGAGTTTCAGCTTTTCTTACTCAAGACAATGCAGTACATGCTACATTACTAAATGCAGCCAGTAATGCTTTATATAAAGTCTGGTTCTGTTTGCTCCTTTAAATGTGGCTGTCTCATTTATGTGTTAAGTTCATTGTACACATAAGGGATTGTTTTCTTTATATAGCTACCGTACAACTGGAAGTCATCTCATTTCTTTACAATAATTGAATGCCAATTTAACATATTTATTTTAAACACACTATGGCATTGTTGGTATAATCCAGCTACCTATACTTAAATTAATTTTACTTAATGTGATCCCCTCTTACACTTAAAATGGCAATGAATAATGCTTCTATACCGTAATACACTCGAATTAATGTATTTAGAAGAAAACAAGACTTGACTATTTTATTTGTTTTAAAGGCTATGCAAAAAATGAGCAAATCAGTAATTTTGTTGAATGAATATTTCACCTAAAAATTATATATTTTAATATGTTACTTAGCCCATGTAGTTTGCAGTGATGGCCAAAAATTTTTTTTTATATGTTTTCATGTAGAACAAGAGAAAAAGGTTTAAGATATAATGGACCCTAATGGAAACACATGCTTCACAAATAGTGAAATACTTCCATGAAAAAAAGAAAATATTATCATGTTACTTACTGTATGTTGTACAGTACATGTTTGTATGACAGTGAGGGTCAGCTTCACGCTTCCTGTAGCATTCAGGAGCCTCTTGAACCTGCCACTGTCTGTAATGTACCCGAGGGATGAGCTTAGCAGATGTGGACACAACACACAAAGCAAAGGGGTAGATGCAAAGTGCTCCTGTGCTTTTACTAAAAACAGTCAAAACACATAGTGCAGCGCAAAAATTCAGTAAATAAATAATCCCTTTAAACAAGGTTGAAAACACAGGCAGGCAGCTGTCCTCTACAATTCAGAATCCTGGTGCCTTCCTTTTAAAACTGACGTCTCTCTGTCTTACCCTGTTTCGGGCCCTGCAGCACAGAGAGACGTCCATCCAACATGTGCAGACAACCTTTTATTCCAGCCCATGTCCCCATTGCCAGTCTTACGGCGTTCCACAGGGAGCCTCTGAGCCCTGCTCTGTTCACACCTCTGTCAATACCTAGCTCCTCCTGGTGACAGCATGTTGTACTCACACCGCTGCCAATTGCTGACTCCTCCCACCAAGAGCACACCCTGAGCACAATGGTCACTCCTTCTCCGTAGTCGCTCATCAGGAACGATCTCTAAGCACCCTCCTAAGCGTTGGCCACACACTCTTTCCTAGGACTCTGTTCCCATGTGTCTGCTTCCTCCTGTCTTGCGCTAGCTCTCACTCACCCCTGACTTTCTCTCAGTTCCTGTTTTTCACCTCATTTCTTTTCTTCTTCCATTTTAATTCTACTTCTTATGTTTTTCTATGGCGGCACGGTGGCACAGTGGGTAGCGCTGCTGCCTCGCAGTTGGGACACCTGGGGACCTGGGTTCGATTCCCGGGTCCTCCCTGCGTGGAGTTTGCATGTTCTCCCCGTGTCTGCGTGGGTTTCCTCCGGGCGCTCCGGTTTCCTCCCACATTCCAAAGACATGCAGGTTAGGTGGATTGGCGATTCTAAATTGGCCCTAGTGTGTGCTTGGTGTGTGGGTGTGTTTGTGTGTGTCCTGCAGTGGGTTGGCACCCTGCCCAGGATTGGTTCCTGCCTTGTGCCCTGTGTTGGCTGGGATTGCAGACCCCCGTGACCCTGTGTTCGGATTCAGCGGGTTGGAAAATGGATGGATGGATGGATGTTTTTCTATGCGATTCTGCTCTTCTCGTGCCAGTTCTCCATTATATGCCTCTGCGGGCGCAGCATATCAGTTGTCACCGCAGGAGGCTGACAAAGCAATTGAGACAGATAGCTCCCTCACGTGCTTGTGTGTCTTGCCTCAATTACCTCACCAACCTACCACAGCTGTGCAAGCACGCGCACCCATAGAGATTGAGCCGGACATTCAATTACTTATTTATTTAAAACTTGGCCCCCTTTTTCTGAGCTGCAGACCCATTTTACCACAGTCTGTTGTCCAGTTTTATGATAAAACTGCACAAAAAGAATGCATTTGTTGCTAAAATATTGCTAAGTTATTTCCAGTACAGGCAGCATTTATCTTACAACAGGAAAGGCACATTACTATAATTCTGTGCTTTTGAATTGAAGATCCACCTCTCCCCTCATTCACTGGAGTACTGTTTGAAAGGTTTTTGTTTGCCTATACAGACTAAGTTTTGGTTGATACAGGATAGGGTGAGAAGCTCAGTCATCCGGGAGGGGCTCAGAGTTGAGCCGCTGCTCCTCCGCATCGAGAGGAGTCAGATGAGGTGGCTCGGGCATCTGATCAGGATGCCTCCTGGACGCCTCCCTGGTGAGGTGTTCCGGGCACATCCAACCGGGAGGAGGCCCCGGGGAAGACCCAGGACACGCTGGAGGGACTATGTCTCCCGGCTGGCCTGGGAACGCCTCGGGATTCTCCCGGAAGAGCTAGAAGAAGTGGCCGGGGAGAGGGAAGTCTGGGCATCTCTGCTCAAGCTGCTGCCCCCGCGACCCGACCTCGGATAAGCGGAAGAGAATGGATGGATGGATGGATGGATACAGGCCAATGTGGTATTATAATGCTGCTTTATCTCCTATCCTTTGTTACTGTGATCCTCCTAATTATTAAATATTATATTCTGCATTGTATTTTAAACTCCAATGAGCAAACCATAATATTTTAATGTGTAGTATGTGCATGAATGTGTAATTGCCTATAAATAATTAGTTTATGTATATATTTTGTGCTGTTTACTTAACAGCAACATACTGTAAAACACACATATATGCACAGTTAGTCAAAGAACAGTGTGCTTTGCTTCGTAGTGTATGTTGGCAAATATGTTCAGTCCTTAACATCCACCTATAGATGTAGCTCTGGTTATGCCAGTGTTTATCAGTGTGTAAATTAGAGTACCTTTATTGAAATGAGACTTAAATGAGAGTTTTATGGTTATTTTTGCAGTTTTTATGTACATTATCACTATTGTACTATTTGTTAAAAAAGCTTTGCACAGAAGCAAATAAAATGTATTTGCAACAGATTTTTCTTTTAATTTTTAAAATCCATTTACTTGTTTGTTTTATATATTTTTAACATAGTACTGAAACAACAAATTTGTCCAATCTCCAAATATTATCATACTTTTGATCAACAAAGAAAACACTTTGTATTTAACTAGTACATATTTTTACATATTTATCAAAATGTATATATTTCAGGTTTGGGAGAGCAAGATTGGTTGATGGTCAAAGACTGGAGTTAGGGGCAAAATCTAAAAAGCTTGTGATTTCTGTGCAAGCTTTTTCTTAACACTAGTGTGGCTGCGTTTTCCCAAAGTTACCAAAGTTCAGCAGCTCTAACTTAAAAAATGGGATTCAACAAAAGCCTGATGAGCAGAAATGATTCCACAGACAAAATATCTTCATTTTTAAAAGTTTTGTTAAGTTTCAAAGTAAAACAATTCACACAAAAAAGAAAATTAAAATAGCAAAAAAAGGGAAACATTTTTAATAAGAAAAGTTCAGTTTTAAGCTTAATCTTGTTACATCTTAAATCATTACTATTTACTTAACATTTCTGAACCATTTCAAGATTTTTCTGAACCATTTCAAAACGGTCAGAAAACTATATGCTTATTCCATTTCTAAGTTGAAAATGGGTCTTTCAAGTCCCTGTTTACTGGGACCTGTTCTAAACACAACTAGATCTATTATCACACTGTTTCTCAGTTATAGCAAGAAGGTTCTATAACTTATAGGGGGAAAAGACTATACCATTGTCTATGACTATGGAAGAAAGTATATTCTATTCAAATTAAGCAAACATTAATATGAGTTTAACTCAAAACTTTAACTTTCTAAAATTGGCTCTTACAACTAGATTGCACTGCCTTTAGGCTACTGAAGTAGTAGTAAACTGAATTTGAGTGATATCTGGAGGCTGTCCTTAGAAAACTGAATTACTAAAACTCTTTAGGAGAGCAGCATGCAGAAAGCCAAGAAGAAATTATCTACTAAAGTGACCTTTGAAAAGTTAACAGATTTCTGCATTGTTCAACCAAATTAGCATATTTTCTGACAACAGTCTAAATTTTTCCCTAGCAATGTGCTTAATTTAACACTCCATTATTTAAAAACATTTAATAATTATTGTATGTAATTATTGTCCTATTTTACTAGGTTGTCATTCAACTTAAATATAACGCTTTTTTTTTTTATAATGAATTTCTTATTTTGAACTTCCATTTTAAAAGTTTTTGCCATTGTGCTCATCAGCACAATGCTAGCAACTGGCAGCATATTATAGAATTCTTATAATTATGAAATAAAACATTTTATGCTGGCACCACAAAGAACTTGTGCAAATTGAGGTGTCTAGGGAGGAATCTTCTCAGTCTAGCCAGATTTGCTGGTTCTTAAATTAAATTGTTTTGCCAGTAGAGACAGGGTACTTAAGTGTATGCTTGCCTAGCAGTCGACTAACTAATTTGGATTGCCTGAGGCCACAAAATCATTGAGTGGTTCCATTCTTGAACAGCAGATGATGCATGACAGTGCTTTAATGCTCTTAGGTGGAAGGTAGCTATGAGAAGATGCAATATACCAGTGAGCCTTTGATAAAACTCCCATCCAGGCTACAAATTCTAGACATTGATTTGAAATAAATTGAGACTGATGATCAGTCGATGACGATTTCCATAATCGTTATACCTTCAGTAATTCATCAAGGTAATGATATTCGTGTCCCTAATGCCACATTTATCCTGTTCTGGGAGAATGCTGCACATGCTGTGATTTTTAAAAGGATTGATTACATACCAACTGCTTTCCTTCCACTCATAAGTGTGGGGTAATCAGTTATTTAGCAAAAAATAACAATGAGAGGAAGAAAGAAAAGAAGATGTAATCTAATTTCGTTCATGAAACTTTTTTTTCTTTATGACAGTAGGGAAGCAATCACCGTAGTGCTATTTCTTCCACTCTGTTAGATGGCTGTGAATAAAAAAGTATTGCTCTTGTGTTACTTTAGTCCTGTGCTGCCAGTTATTCATTTTGAAGGGATAAGTCTTTGCTGATACCTGATCCCATGTACTGTAAGTAGCAGCCCACTTGAGTGTCAGATGTTGATTCCCTTGAGACTGCAGTTTAATCAAATGCTGGTTGTTCAATGATTCTCCTTTAGTAATGTGCAGTGTGCCTTAGGATCGCTGTGCACTATATTTGTTTGTTTTTTTGGTAACATTAACATTATAGTATATGGTTTTTAGTTTAAGGTAACTGCATAGGTTTTCAGCTTATCATTAGCTTATCATTACAAGCAATTTATAAAATGTGTTTCCATTTACTAATGTTAGGCATGACACTCCTAAATTCTATTAAAAAAATATATCTTCCATTATGTGGTTTACCATGTTTATACAGGAAGGAAAACACAGAAAAATACCTTAAAAATAGATTTATAATTGCCACCAGGCACCAGTTTGCCTGAACCATATACTCTCTTAACAATGTCCTCCCTTACTGATACTTAAATTGAGTGATTGGTTTCTGGGTGCATTCCCCATACTAAAAGAAAATCATTTGCAGATGATCCTGCAGGAGTGCCCAAGCAATGACTGGATGATATATCCCTTACTGTATGTGTTGATGGCTCAAATAGGACACATTAAAACTGTCAGACATGTATTTTGCAGTGGGCATACACTTACAAAAATACTTCTTTTTTCTGTACCCACAACTCTCAGACCACAAACGCATACCTTATAACAGGTAAGAAATTACACCATCATAATCAAAACAAGAGTTTCTAATCCAACATTAATAATAAGAGCATCAGTGAGTTTCTTTTTCGATTGCTCAATTCTTGACTAATTAGCTGTAGCCTGGTGACTTGGTTAGGAAAAAATCCTGAAAGACTTGATAGCTGTCACATTGGATTAACATCTAAACCTAGTAACAACATGTGTTTAGTGTTAAGAAGAAGGCCTCTCCACTCAGAGGAAGAATCCATAATTTAAGCAAGTTAACCAAATAGTGGTCTAGTGTAATTACTTCTAAATGAAAGATCGAACAGAGGTTAGTTAGCCTATCCATGGAAAACTACTTACTAGAGTCATAACAACACAATTTCCTTCCATTGTACTGTAATGCTTCAAATTTGTCCAAAATTAATTTGATATTTGCAGTAAATGTGTATTAACTCAGATTCACAAATTAACCTGCATTGTATTTTTTGCATACATCAAGGGGCAGAAATAGTATTATTAAGTGAAATTATAGCCTCGTACATAGGACTTTTATCATAGAAAAGAATATATTCAACTTTTGCTAATGATATATATACCAAAATAATAAACACAGAATTCAAAGCCTCAAAACACATTAGTTTAGCTTTAATTGGTGCTTAAATTATTGTCAGTTGACTGGGAACTGAACCAATATTGGCATACAACATTTTATTTTTTCATAAACTTTGAGAAGGTATTAATTTCAGAAACAATTTTTGGATTTGTTACTGAGAAAATGATAGCATTTCAAATGATTTTGTGAAATTATAAACTTTTTAACAAATATTTAAATGTTCTTCTCACAACTTCAACAGTGTTTTATATTCTTTGCTTATTTTGGCTTATTTATATAGAATCACAGTACATTTGGTGCCTGCAGGATTATTATTACCTTTAGGTTTAGAAACAATATAAAGTAAAAACAGTTTGATTAGCTGCAGTTGGAGTCATGAAACCAGGCTTCTGGGCAATGGAATATTCTTGTAGCAATGAAATACCTTTTTGTTACTTAAGTAGCGTTTATTTTCTAAACCAAATGTTTTTCTTTTATTGGCACCTGGTGTTACCTAATCAATTTGCCAAAGCAGTGTCCAAGCCATAGGATGCTACAAATATTTCCCTTGTCTCTGTGTGGTGATAAGAGGACAATTGCCAAGGATCCTTAATTCTGGTTTTGTTTGAATAATTTAACACCAATTACATAGAACACAATGTTAACTGAATTTTAGCACATCAGCGTACAATGAGTCTATAACATTAGTGTTATAAATTCCATACATGACAGGAAAGGAACTAAAGACAAAACCAATATTCACATTAAAAAAAAATTCTCGGAGGTAAAAGGTAAGCTAAATGCTAACAGCAAAAATATCCAAAAAGGAGAGCAGTAAATGATTTTACTATCTATCTATCTATCTATCTATCTATCTATCTATCTATCTATCTATCTATCTATCTATCTATCTATCTATCTATCTATCTATCTATCTATCTAAAAGTAAAATTACATAAAACAATTATCATTTTAGTAGCTTTCAAATCAGTAATGCCCTGAAGTTTAAGAATCAAGCTACATATAACTTGAAAGTTTAATTGGTTTTCAGCTTCACTCTTGACTTTAACAAATATTTTTGAGTAGAAGGAATCCTCATAGTGTATTTTAATTGTTGGTATTTCATTAATTGTATTTTCTGAAAAACTTAAAAATGCATCTGCAATTGTGTATAACCTGGACACATCACACTTTATATTTCTGAAAAATGGTTATCTCATATATCAAAAATGTGCAGTGTAACTAATTATTGCAAACTAGCCTGGAATGAAAGAGTTTATCTATGTACACAATAAGTTAAATTAAGCAGATTTGGGAAAGGAGTGAAGGATGGAAAATGGACAGTACAATTCTTAGCAAACACAGTGACAAACAACAAACCTTATAACATTAAAGTATATGGTGGGTTAAATGTACATAACTACAAAACAGAGTTCTCTTGACAATAATAACATTTAGTACTAGGAAAAGGCTGAAAATGTAACTCTTCAGAGTATATCCAACCTGTAAAATATAGCCTTAATACATGTGTTTCATTTATCTAATTAGCTGCCTTGCCAAATGTGCCATAGTAGTTAACAAATTGGATTTTATACCAGGTTGCTGGTTCTTCTTCATCTCCTACTCACTTTGTGACTTTGAGTTAAATCTATTACCTGATATGTACTCCAATTATGAGATTTTTTAATATGGTCAGTTTGGACTACAAGGATTGCACTGTCTTAAGCTGGTTTTATACCTAATGTCCTCAGATGCTGCTTTGCAGTAAGGAGATTGTGGGTTCGCTTCCCGGGTCCTCCCTGTGTGGAGAGCGCTTTGAGTAGTGAGAAAAGTGCTATATAAATGTAAAGAATTATTATTATTATTAGATTTACTAGTTTTTGTTACAGATGTTTTTATGCTTTTTTTGTGAATAAAACATATCTTTAGCAAACATAATTCCTGTGATCATCTAGCATCCCTTGTTTATTGTTCCCTCATGCTTCACTCTAAGTATGCCTACATCAGTCTGGGTCTTTCATTTATTTGGAGTGTTAAGCCAGTTGTCAAAGTTCTGTCCTTGTCCATGAGAAAAGTTAAATAGGTAACCAGTTATCAATTATAAAAATAGATTTAACATAAGCAGGTGGCACGGTTGCGCTGCTGCCTCGCAGTTGGGGGACCTGGGTTCACTTCCCGGGTCCTCACTGCGTGGAGTTTGCATGATCTCCCCGTGTCTGTGTGGGTTTCCTCTGGGCGCTCCGGTTTCCTCCCAAAGACATAATAATACATTTTATTTATACAAGGCGCCTTTCAGAGAACTCAAGGACACCGAACAGACAATAAATAAATAAATAAAAGACACAATTATAAACAACTTAAAACATCAGAAAATCTAAAATTTAAAACCAAACAAAACCACTATAATCAGGAGGAAAAAGAAAAAGCCATTTTAAACAGATGTGTTTTAAGTTTACATTTGAAGGATGAATATGATTTGATATTTCGGAGATCCGCAGGTAATGAATTCCAGAGCTTGGGAGCAGAACGGCTGAAAGCTCTGCTCCCCATGGTGGTTAGATGGGCGGGAGGGACGGTCAGATGGGTGGAGGAAGAGGATCTAAGGTTACGGGATGGAATGGCAACATGAAGAAGGTCAGACAGATATGGAGGGGCAAGGTTATGGATGGCCTTAAATGTTAATTGCAGAATCTTAAAATCAATATGAAACTTGATCAGGAGCCAATGAAGCTGCTGCAAGACCGGAGTAATATGGTGAATAGATGAGGTTCGAGTGATGATATGTGCTGCAGAATTCTGGACTAACTGAAGCTTATGAAGAGATTTATTAGGGAGACCAAAGAGGAGTGAATTGCAATAGTCCAGCCGAGAAGTGACAAGACTATGAACAAGAATGGCAGTGGTATGAGGAGTGAGGGAGGGGCGAATGCGATTAATATTACATAGGTGGAAGTAAGCAGACCGGGTGATGTTATTAATGTGACATTGGAAAGATAGAGTACTGTCGAGGATGACACCCAGACTCTTGACCTGAGATGATGGGGAAACAACAGAGTTATCAATAATAAATGAAAGATTATTGGTTTTGGATAATGATGATTTTGAACCAATGAGGAGAACCTCAGTTTTGTCACTGTTTAATTTAAGAAAATTCGAAGAAAACCAGGATTTAATTTCAGCAATGCAGTCAATAAGCGAGGGTGGTGGAAAAGAGGAGGTGGGTTTACCAGCAAGGTAGAGCTGGGTGTCATCAGCATAACAGTGAAAATTAATGTTATATTTGCGAAAAATATTGCCATGGGGAAGAAGGTAAATAATAAAAAGAAGAGGCCCCAGGACAGAGCTCTGGGGCACACCAGAAGTAACAGCGGCGGGTTGGGATGTGAAGGTTTTAAGCTGTATGAACTGAGTGCGGCCTGAGAGGTAGGATCTAAACCAATCAAGTGGAGTGTGAGTAATGGCAATCAAAGATAATCTATTAAGAAGAGTGGTATGACAAATAGTATCAAAGGCCGCACTCAGATCAAGGATGATGAGAATAGTGATTAGACCAGAATCAGCAGCCATAAGGAGGTCATTGGTAATTTTAACAAGTGCCGTTTCTGTACTATGAAGGGGGCGAAAACCAGACTGGAACTTTTCATATAGATTATTGTGAGATAAGTGGGTGTGAAGTTCGATAGCTACTATTTTTTCAAGAATTTTGGAGATAAAGGGCAAGTTAGAAATTATTGAAATTAGTAGGATCAGCACCAGGTTTTTTTAGTATTGGGGTTATAGCAGCAGTTTTGAAAGATGAGGGAATAATACCAGTAGTAAGAGAAGAGTGAATGATGGCAGAAATGAGAGGGACTAGAGAGGGGAGGCAGGCTTTAACCAGTACTGTAGGCAGGGGGTCCAGCTGATAAGTAGATGACTTGGATTTACAGATGAGATCTGAGATTTCAGAGGAAGTGGGAAGCTGGAAAGAAGAGAAAGAATGAATAGGCGAGTGTAGTTCAAAAGGAATACAGAGAGGATCTGGACCAAGGTGCTGATGTATCTTTCGGATTTTCTCATTGAAAAAAGACATAAGAGAATTACAGAAAGCAGTTGAGTAAAGGTGAGATGGTAAAGAGTCTGGAGGTTGTGTAACATTATTAAGTAAAGAAAACAAAGACTTGGTGTTACCTGTATTACGAGTAATTAACTGAGTGTAATAATTAGATTTGGTTTGAGCTATACAATCCTTGTAATAGAGAAGATGATTTTTATACATCTCTTTGTGGACAAAGAGTCCGGATTTTTTAAACAACCTTTCAAGTTGCCTGCCCTTAGCTTTCAGAAGCCGAAGTTCAGGTGTAAACCAAGGGGCAGAAAAAGAAAAAGAAACAGATCGGGTTTTTAGCGGAGCCAGAGAATTAAGAATACCATTAAGACAAGTGTTATAATATGAGACCAGTTCTATGGGAGTGGATAAATTATAAAAGTCCATTTGGGAATCAATTCTAGAAGACAGCAAATTCAAGTTAATATTCTTAATGTTGCGAAAGGCTATGAGACGTGGAAGCTTAGGAACAGAAAAGGTAATTTTGGCATTGAATGAAAGGAGAAAATGGTCGGTTATAGTGAGTTCATCTGCTGTAAGATCAAAAGGAACAACACCAGAGTAGCAGATCAGGTCCAAGATATGTCCTTTACAATGAGTAGGAACATCAGTGTGCTGCTAGTATCCAAAACTCTCCAGGCAAGATAAAAAGTCTCTAGTGAGAGGGATATTGATATTGTCCAGATGTATATTAAAATCCCCCAGCAGAATTATATTTGGAGTAATTACAGATAAATGGGTAAGGAAGGTAGCAAGATCATTCAAAAAATTGTTGTTTGACTTAGGAGGACGGTAGACAGTTGCAATGATGGTAGGAACTGGCCCAGACAGTTGACACACAGTCGATTCAAAAGAGCTAACAGCAGGAGCAGACAACGGCAGGACTTTCCACTTCTTGCGATAAATTATCGCGACACCTCCTCCACGGCCAGAGGCACAGGGTTGACAAGTGTAAACAAATCCCGGGGGGTGCATTCATTAAGTTGTGAAAAGTGCAGGTTAGGTGCATTGGTGATTCTAAATTGGCCCTATTATGTGTGTTTGTGTGTATCCTGCGGCGGGTTGGCACCCTGCCTGGGATTGGTTCCTGCTTTGTGCCCTGTGTTGGCTGGGACTGGCTCCAGCAGACCCCCGTGACCCTGTGTTTGGATTCAGTGGGTTGGAAAATGGATGGATTTAATGTAAGCAAGATAAGTAACATAATAATAAAAAGTGAGTTCATTTATTTGTCTCCATTTTTAAGTATTAGTTTTGTTATGCCTAATAATGGTTAAATATATAATACTAATATATTTGTGAATGTTAGATAGTATGACTGCTTTTCCTTGATTATCCCAGTTAGTACAATTCAATACTTTTAGAAGTAAATACCTTACCTTTTCCAATTGTACTGTAAATAGGCAAAGAAATCATATGAAATTAAATTCTTTGCAAAAAATTCTGCCAACACCAATTCATACTATTGTGAATAATACAGAAAAAGTCATAACAGAGATTTGTTATGCCTTAAAAACAGTTTCTAGGGTTCATGTGATAACGACAATAAGTGCTTTGTCTGATAAAAAGACAAGAAGGTTTCTTCTCATGAACAGCCTGCTGCCGTCATGTGAAGACAAATGTTTCACATACAACTTTAAATTAAACCAAATGATGACAGCTTTAAAAAGAGTCTGTGTGTCACTTGAGTGCTAATACAAGACTGCACAGATATTTCTTGTTCATAGGTTTAAAAGGGAATAGCAGTTAAGTACTAATTAAAATATTAACTCAGTTTTTTCACGTGATATTGTAATCAGGCCTCCAGTGGCTTGTCTTCACATTTGCTTATGGATTTGTTTTGTTATCTTTTTTTACTGATTTTCTTTCTTTCACATTGAGGTTTTTAGCTATACATCTCTCATTTCAAAATAAATTGCTGCTTAAGCAAAGAAATATGGTAAACAACTGAAGTATATATGAGATCTAAATTATTATGTTTGTTCTTCTTTTGCAAAAGTAATTTAGGACAGGAATACACTCTTTAAGGTTTTATGTATACAGTATATAGTATAGTATATATAGAATATTGTGCATATATAGCCTGAGGTGGCATTCATGAAAAAAAGATTGGTTTTATAAATATATGAATTGGTTTAGATATTGTGATATTGGCGCTTGGTTGGTACCGACGCGACACAGACTGACAACAGAGGCACGGGTAAAACAAACAAAAGAATTTTTAATTTCTTCTTCACCTGTGGGGCACGTCTTCCCTGTGAACCCCACAGGCACAACACAGTCCCAAAATACAAAGAAATATCACCCCAAATCACACTCTTCTTTCCACTCCTCCCAGGGCAGCTTTGTCCTTCTCCTCCCAACTCTGGCGCCCTGAGTACTGGCTGCAGGCTCCTCTTATAGCCCACTCAGAAGTGCTGCAGGTCCTCATTGACCTACTTCTGGCTGCACTTCTGGATGAGGCTGCAGCTCCATGCAGCTCCCTCTGGCGGAGGCCACGGAGCCCAACCAAGGTGAGCTCCAGTGTTCCACGAAAGTGGCCCCGACACAACCCAGGGGGGCTACCAACAAAGGTTCCAAGGGATGTCACGTGGCTCCCATGGCTGCTCCCCCGGATCCAGTGTCAAAAGGGCAAAGGATGTTCAAATATATGCATTTGTTGAGGTACATTGGTTTGAGTATATAAACTGGTTTGAATACATCTGTTCAAATACAGACATTGGTTGAGATATATGTTTGCTGATATACATTGGATTAGATATATAGATATTGGTTTAAATAGATCGGTTTAGATATATACATCCATTCAGATATATGTATTGGTTGAAATACATTTAGATATGCAGGTCGGTACAGATATATACATTAGTTTGAACAGATTTTCATGCAGGCACAGCATGACCACCTAAGTTTAGCGTCTCAATTTTACTTCATCATTGCTGTTACTATTTTACATATTTTAAACAAGAAGCATATACCTGTCAGTAATGATTTATTTTGCAAGCTGTTTTGATTGTGTGTCTTTGATTCCAAAGTATTTTTCTTTCACTATTTAACACACTTGTACAGATCCCTCTCTCTTCATCCTGATCTACCACGCCCTGACTTACTCTACCCACCTCTGTGAACTCCCTCTGTGAACTCCCTCTGTCCCTTCCATGACACATCCTTCTCAAAAAGCATCAGTCTCAGCCGCAGGATACCAGATTTTTTCACCCCATGAAATATTAGTTTATCATTGACCTAAAGCCACATTGTGATTTCAGTTATTCCTTATTGGCAGCACTTCACTGACAGGCGATTTATGTCAGGAATGATAAGAGACCTGTTTGCTAAAAGGACAATCCTCTTTGTGGAGGCATACATTGGAATTGCATGGTTTCTTCTGAATGCTGATCAGTAATAAGTGATAAAGAATCATAAACTCTGTTTATAGCAAGGTTATTATAGTTAATGAAAACTAAAATTAAAGCTGAAACTATTATTAAAAAAACATTTTTGCAAAATAAGTAAAAAATGCTGAAATGAAAAACTAAACGAAACTATTAAAGTAGCTGGAAAGACTAACTGAAATAAAATAATAATATACTAAAAATATTTTTAGTTTTCATTTTTGAATGAATATTCTTTCCATTCGTTTTTAACCCTTGTAACTTTTAACTGTAAAACAGAAAGTCATCCCCCATGAGCTGCCCGCATATATTCATCCAGTGATTGGTGGCTGGTGACGTAGGGCGGGTGTTCACACAGCATTTGCGGTGACAGAGCAAGATGAATATGGGTGCATAAAGTGTGTCCAAACTGTGCTGCCTTTCTTTGCGCTTGTTATATATCAACATGTACTTCAAACGCCTGAAGTCGGAATGTGCTGGTCAACAAAACCTTTGTCATATGTCCAGAAAAGTCACGAGTGAGTAGCGTTTCAGTTTATTTCTCAGGTGTACAGCGTTTTGTTGACAGTAATTCACCTGCCACTTCGAACAGGAGAAATCCTTTCTGAAGATAAAATGGCACCAATCGGGAGACCGATGGTTATCATACAAGATCAGCATATTGTTGCAGACAAATCATTTTTACTTTAAAAAAAGTCATTTACCAATGGAGTAATACAAACCTTGTAAAATTCCTGAGTTGGCAATGTCTCTACTGAATTACAGGTAGGTAGGCGTCTGCCAACTGGTGAAAATCTAAACATACTAATGTATTTTTTGTATTTATTCTAAATTTTTTAACTTATCTTTTTTTACTTTATATTCACAGTTCAAAATATCCACTATTGTGAAAATAATCCAGTAGAATTATGTTTAAAAATATTTGTCCCCCCTTTTTCAATTTTTCTCTCTCTCTAAAAATAGATATTTGAAATATCATATTCTTTTTGTTCTTAACATCAGCCGTATCATTCATATTGCATACCAGGGATTTTTCCTGCCTTTCATCCAAACCTGCTGGGGTGGGCTCCAGGTTTCCTGCCATCCTGCTCTGGATAAACAGGTTTAGATAATGTACATATTGTTAATAATCTCAAATGCTGTCTCTGTCATTTTGTGCATGTCCGTACTCCTATTACCTACTCTTGCTCTGCTCATTACGGGTTTACTGTTCTTATACATGAGCTATTCAAGTCTCACTGCCCCTAACCTTGACACTAAATTCTTGTTTTTCTTTGTTTCCCTCAATACAGCTAGGTGGGGTCTACATACTGATTCAAGTCCATAATCCTGTTCTTCCTAAGCCACCATGATTTTCATGATCACACCTGTCAGAACACAGTAGAATCTGTTTTCTGATTTTTGATATCTTTTCAAGCCTGTAGGTGGAAAAAAATTCAGTCTATTATAAATTGTACGTGCGACATTCTGTGAGACAGAATCAAAAATCAATATGGCTGGTAGAAAATAAAAAGCCCAGTATCGGAGATTTTTGAATGTAATATTGAAGATATTCATTATAAGTATATTATCTAGGAGCAAGATATGTTGTCTGCGATGGGTTGGCACCCTGCCCAGGATTGGTTCCCTGCCTTGTGCCCTGTGTTGGCTGGGATTGGCTCCAGCAGACCCCCGTGACCCTGTGTTCGGATTCAGCAGGTTGGAAAATGGATGGATGGAAGATATGTTGTGTGGTATAGACATTTACATTAAAAAAAAAAACCCTCAAAACTTGAAATTCACCTAAATTTCATTATAAATTGGCCCATTCTCTGCAATAAAAGGAAAAGATGAAAAATGCCAACAATCACTGCATATTTGTTCAGCACAAATGACAGAACATATTTTAAAAAATTATAAAATTGTTGATATTCAGTATCTAGTTTTGATTATGCTTGGTTTTATCAAACAAAATCAAAACAAGATAGTAAGCTATGTAGTGGAATAAGCGTCCACCAACATATCCAGATCCATTAAGTCTACAGTTCTGTCTAATTGTGACACAAAACTAAACTCCATAGTAGCTCTTTAACCATACCATAATTACCAAAGCTAAAACTAATAGATATAAAAATAAAATAGAAATTTCTTTGTGAAATAAAAACTAAATTAAAACTAAAAATACACGATGAAGGAAAACTAAAACTAAACTGAATTTCCAAGTAAAGTCAGAAAAAATATAAAAATAAAAACTAATATAAAAAGGCAAAACTATAAAAACCTTGGTTTATAGTTAAACTGTCCCCAAACTGCACACACACACACACACACACAAATGTATATATCATCAGACGTACACGCTAGTGATTAAGCATACAATCTCTTCTGTTAGCTTGAGAAGGGACTATTAAATATCCAAAGCATTTGCTATCCTTTACTTACAGAGAATTCAGTCTCTGGAGAAAGTCAGATTTAGTCCATGGGTTTCAGATGCACAAAAATATCTAACCTTAAACACATACTTGATTTAAAAAAATGTAAAAGGTATTAATTGTCAGAATACTTTATGAACATAGCATATAATGGTTACATGAGCTGATTTTACTAACTTCTAGTATATTATTTTTATTAAACTGTATATTATATATACAAAACAACCCATGGTGGTCTCTAAAATAACTTAAAACTGACAAAAGTAATCAGCACCCATTACTGAATATAAGACTTTGCTTTAGAGTTTTCATTCAACAGAATATTTCAAATTATAAATGAAACTAGCATGAACAAAAATGATGGGACCCCAACCTAATATTTTATTACACATCCTTTAGAAGCAATACCTGCAAACAAGCGATTCCTGTAGCTCTCATTGAGACTTCTGTGCCTGTTAACAGGTAGTTTGCCCCACTCTTCCTCAGCAAACTACTCCAGCTGTGTCACGTTTGAAGGATTCCTTTTCCAGACAGAATGTTTCAGTTCTTTCCATAGATATTTGATAGGATTTGAATCAGAGTTCATACAAGGCCACTTCAGAATAGTCCAATGTTATGTTCTTAGCCATTCTTGGGTGCTTTTAGCTGTGTGTTTTCGGTCATTATTTTGTTGGAGGACTGCAATTGAGTCAGATCTTTTTGACACTGGGCAGTACATTTCACTCCAGAATGTCTTGATAGTCTTGAGATTTCATTGTTCCCTGCCCAGACTTAAGGCACCCTGTGTCAGATGCAGCAAAGCAGCCCGAAAACATAACTGAGCCTTCATGTTTTATGGTATGTATAGTTTTCATTTCTTTGAAAGCTTCATTTTTTTGTCTGTGAACATAGAGCTGATATGAGTTACCAAAAAGCTCCAGTTTTGTCCCTTCTGTTCAAAGGACATTCTCCCAGAAGCATTGTGGCATGTCAATATGCATTTTAGCAAATTCCAGTCTGACTTTTTATTTTTTTCTTTCAATAGTTGAGTCCTTCTGGGTCTTTTTTATTGATTCCACTGTCACTAAAACAGCAACGGATGGTGCAATCAGACACTGATGGACCTTGACCTTAGAGTTCAGCTTGCATCTCTTTGGGAATTGTCCTTGAATTTTAGTCTATCATTCTAACTATCCTTCTGCCCATTCTGGGCTCAATTTACCTCTTGCAGCCATGTCCCAGGAGGTTGACTACAGTCCAATGGACTTTAAACTTCTTTATAAAATTTGCAAATGTAGTCAAGCTACTTGGAGAAGGTCTTATTCCTTTGACTTTAACATGCTTGCCTATTATTTTCTTTTTGATCTCTTGAAGCAACTCTTTTCTTTCTTTTCTCTGGTCCATATTCAGTGTGGGACACACAATGATACCAAACAACTGCGTGATTACTTTTCTCCATTTAAATAGGCTGAATGACATGATTGCAAGATTGGAGACATGTGTGATACTAATCATAGCAAAGAGCTGGTTGGAAAAATCTCTCTAAATCAGTTATTTATGATCTTTTATAGAAATACCAACAAGTGTCCAGACCACTTTATAATATCTTTGTAGGAAAAGCAATACTTTATCTCTTTTCACAGTTGCTTTGCTTTACTCAATGATATACTGTATCAAAGGCATTCAGGTATATATAGGACAATTGTTTTTCATTTCATTTGCAGAATGCATACAGCACTTTTTCAATGATCTATATGGGTCCATGTCTATATATATAGAAGTCTATCTGAACTGACATATATATATATACTATATATATATTGTGGCAGGAGGCTGGGGGTCAGGGCCACGAGGGGGCAACTGCCCTGGATAATGAGGGGACCATGGGGACAGAGCCAGGAGACTCAAGCCCATTGGAACCCGTGGCCACCGCCAGGGGGCGCCCCGAGCCTCATAGAGCCCGGAATATCTGCACTTCCGCCTCACCTGGGAGGGTTGATGGAGGACCTTCCAGGGACACCCGGAGTGCTTCCGGGTGCTCATGCGGCACTTCCGCCACACCAGGAAGTGCCACCGGAAGAACATCAGCGAGCACCTGGAGCATGTCCGGGTGACTATAAAGGGGGCTGCCTTCCTACAGTTGGGGAGCTGGAGTCAGGTGCTAGAGTAGGACGAAGGGCAGCCCATGGACATTGAAGGCCCGTAGAAGGGTGTTGTGGTGCTGGAAGCACTGTGTGTGTATGGGTTTTGGGACCTTTTGTTTAATAAATGTGTGTGTTTTAGAATTGGCGGTGTCCGTTTGGTTTGTGTCTGGGCTGGTTATCTCACAATATTTATATAGCTGAAATACCTGGCACTGCCCAGGAGGAAAAAAAGTGTTTTTTTTTTATTGTTTGAGAAAAATATAATTTAAAAAAAGACAACTTTAAAAATAAAAATAAATTAACAAACAATGAATTGCTTATATTGTTTACTGAAGTGCCTCGTTATATACAATGTTTTTAGTTTTTCACTATTTAACTGATATATAATGGTTCTTAGGACTTCCTACCCTTGACCATGCTACATAAAGATGTCAATGTGAGAAACAGGCTGTCTCCAAATTGATTCCAGCAATTTTCAATGATTGTCCAAACGTTCCGAGGGTTGAGTGGATGATAACAGACATACAAGACCATATCTCCAATTAGTCTCTTCCAATTTAAATTCTTTTGCAATCAATTAAAGGTTAAATATTTTATCATATAAATAAATATTAAATATCGTAGCTATATTTGGTCTATACCTTCGATTTTGATAACTTAATTAAATTAGTTTTTTGATTATGAACGTATAAGAAAAATTCTGTTTGTTTTTTACAAAAAAATTGTAACACCAACATGTTAGCTATGATGTTGCAAAAGAAATGACATTTAGTTCATTAATGAATAAACAAAAATTGCAAAGAGAGCCGTTGAATCCACAAAATAAATATAGGATGTTTATGGTAGATACAAATAAAATTGCTTACTTATCTTATATATAATATAATAGATAGCCTATTTGAATCAAAATATAATCATGGAATACGTTGAAAGTAGTGTAAAAATGATGGGAAAAGCGAAGCCTTTTTAAAGGTTTTTTGACAGATTCATTTTTGTTTTGTGGTGTAGTAATAAGTTTTTACATTGAGAATTTTTGACGACGTAAAATAATTAAATGAATATTATTGTTAGGTTGATTTAATTCTACACCCACTAGAACATTGTTACAATAAGAATAATGCAAGATGAAAATATAGTTAACAAAAACAAACATTAAACAACAAACAAATAATACTACAGACTTTTCATGATAAAACTTTTGGTTGCTTTTTTTGGAGCACACCAAAAAGGTTCTGAGCGTCAACTGAATGATAACATACATACAAGACCGCAAGATTGTTACAGTCTGCTTTATATATATATATATATATATATATATATATATATATATATATATATATATAATATATATACAGTATATACTGTATATATATGGCGGCTCGTGTCACAAAGACAGAATGAGTCCCAAAAATAGTTGGGATGCCAACCCAGCCAACTCGAATTAATTTCAAAAGCAACAGGCAGGCAGTAGTGTTCAAAAATATAGAATGCTGGCAGTCACCTCCAGTTCACCCTCTGGTGGTTGTTCCGAGTGTCAACTGGATGATAACATGCATACAGGACTGCAAGATCACCCCCACCCTACCCAGAAGAGGGTGGATTACGGTTGATTTCACCCTACAGTATTTTTAGTTGACCAATGAGAGGCATGTGTACCAAGTTTCATGAAAATCGCTCCAGCCGTTCGGAAGTGATGCTGGAACATACATTCATACACACACACTTACATTGACTTTTATATATATATCGATATATGAGGGGAAGTTCAGGAAAAAGATTCATAAGGTCCATAAATATATAAATTGGTTCAGATATATATATATATATATATATATATATATATATATATATCAGTTCAGATACATTGGTTTGAATATAATCATTGGCTTTAACACATCCGTTCAGATATATATATCGGTTCAGATATATATGTACATTGGTTGGGATACATTGTTTTGGATATATACATTGGTTTATATATACATTGTGAAATTTTTTAACTCTTTTGAGACCCTTCCCAACAGGTCGACACGCCAAAATATGATTGACGCATCTTTTGAGGGCTGCTTGTCCATCGCCGAGGCTACCGTAGGTTCACAGCTCCCTGCAGTTTCACAGCACCTCGCGCCACAAAGGCAAGGGCAGGCTCACCGCCTCCTCGTGCAATTCGTCTGTCGCCCAATGGGTGATGCAGGGAACACTATAACTTGGCCACTAACCTGGACCCAGCCTTGCACGTTTGCTGTGTCTGTGTATAATAGAGCAGTAGCTCTATTCCTATTTCAAGCTGAATAAAGCTAATTTTCCTGAAACCTTTAGGCTCGGCCTCGTCTTTTGGGTGCAAGGGAGCAACTCAAGCGTCACATGGTACCAGAAGTGGGGTCTTGCACCAATGGAACCCCAAGAGGCACATAACATCCTGATACCCGCGGAGCAAGATGAGGCTCCTTTGGATGCTCCTGTCTTTGCAAGCCCCAGGGATGTGCTGGTGAAGATGACTCCCTGACTTTGATCCAACTAACACAGGCTCCTAGGTCTCTAACTCCACGGGTGGAACACACCATAGTGGGTACTGTGCGCAGATGCTTTCGCTGTGATCAACCGGGTCATCTGGCTCGGGACTGCTGCCTCCCACCTGCACAAACCATGGACATCAGACTGGCCCAGGTATGTGGCTTGCAAGTTTTCCCCAAGATGTTAGTCAAGGACAATTTTAAGGTATCTATTAACACTAGAATTACCAAAGCTTACAAAAAAACTCCTAAACCTGGCCCACCTTAAATTCAGAGTCTTTTGTCTTGTAAATGTGTCGATAAGCCCAAGCAGCAAGCAGTCTGCTATCCCATTTTCCCACCACCGCAAAACAGCAAAAAAACTCTCCTAGCTCAAGCCTTGTTTATATGGGAGTGAGGTAGTACCTAAAGCTGTATAGGGTAAAAAATCTATTATTTGAAACACATGCATTTCACGTGTGTTCCGTATCTACAAAGATCTATGTAAGTGTAGGATGACAGAAATGTTGAACAAAACCTAAAACCTAAATAAAACCTGAACCTAAAAGACAAACTTTTTTCATGTTAGTACTAATGATAAAATTTTAACATTGAAGCATTTAATGTGTGAGTCCAAATATCAAAAAAGCACTTTCACAAAAGGTACAAGTATAACAAAAGTGCGCTTTTATTCAAGACTATAACTGAAGAAAAATTGGGTTAGTATGACTTGTTCTCGTGACTTCTTTGGTAGTACAGCAGTAAGATCTGCAGACTCCTATTCAAAAGGTTGCTGGTGCGAGTCTTCACGTGTCCCTAAATGAATGTTTTGAGTAGTGAGCTGCTCTTATTGTTACTATTACACAATAAAAACATACATTGAGTGATCTGAGTCTGTAACAACTGGTGTAAATGTATGGTGCTTGTAAAGGTTAGCGTTTTTTTTTATTCAGTTTCATTCTCTCAGTCGCGTTCACACTCACCCCAATCTGACACTGCTGTTTTCAAATAAAGACAAGCTATAACAGAGGTGAACTCAGATGAGGACGAGGGTTCTACATCGGAGAAAGAGAACAGAAGCCCTCCCCGCACGAAACGTCCACTCACATATAAGAACAACACAGCTGCATCAGGCGTAAAGGTGAAAGATGGCACCGTTTCAATGCAGGACGAGGTACAGCGTCATCCTGCCAATCAGTCTGCCCCACACCTGTCCTTCAAAGAAACAGCACAGCTTACAGAGCTCACCAACGTATCATGCAAATCCTGTTTGTGATTATGTTTTGTGACGGTCTTTACATAAGAAACATATGTTACTTATATAAAAGCCAGATCTAATGTTATTTATCTTGATTTATTTACTTATATTCCTACATTGTAAAGTCACAAGTATACTGCAGAGCTTCCTCTGTTTGATCAACAAGGGCATGCTCACAAATTAGACGTGTAATGCCATGAAAAATGCCTGCTGACACTTCAGTATGCGAGCAATGGTACGAGAATGCAGTTAGACTTCTTTTTTGGGCACATACACCGTCCAGATCTAAACACTAGCGTAAAGAGTCGCTTGCGTACTGTTCACGTGTTCTTGATGAACTGATTTTAAAATAACAGTCCTGATCCACTGTACTAATTCCCTTCATAATTTTAAAAACTTCAATTATGTCACCTCTTAATCTTCTTTTGCTTAAACTTTATAGGCTCAGCTCTTTTAATCTTTCCTCATAATTCAACCCCTGTAGCCCTGGAATCAGCCTAGTCGCTCTTTTCTGCAATTAAGCAATTTTGCACCACTATTTATCATCCTCAGACGAATGACCTGACAGAGCAGTTTAATAAAACATTGAAACAGATGATACGCCAAGTAGGCCTCGACAACCGACCTCTTGGGATACCATGCTGCCTTTTCTCCTGTTTGATATTCAGGAGTCCTCCTAAACATCCACCAGGTTGAGTCTGTTCGAACTGCCCTCCAACCATGCGGGGTGTTAGACATTTTTTGGGAGGATGGGGGTTTGCAAGGCACCTCATTTGTCAATCGAGTCATTTCACTCCAATAACAGATCTTGAAATTGTCCACTATTGCCCTACAACAAATGCAGCATGAACAGGAAGTACAAAAACATAAGTATGACAAGAAAAGCAAGCTCCTTGAGTTTAAGAAGAGGGATCAGATGGGATGGCTCAGCCCAGCAGTAGTAGAAGAGTGCATTAGTTCAGTGAATTATAAAGTCAGAATTCCCAGTCGGCGGAAGCCCGTGCAGGTTTTGCATATTTATCTGTTGAAAGAGTGGCATGACCCACACAAGGCCCTGGTCATGTCAGCAGTAGTCGCTCAAAATGAAGTCGCTATTGGCGATGATTTCATGGATGCCCAGAAGGTAGAGTTGCTGACACTAATCTGAAGGAACTCTGATGTCTTTTCAGCCTTGCCTGGCCGGACAGAAATTGTGGAAAACAAGATCATAACTGCACCCGGTGTTACTGTACATGTGCCCTCCGTATCGCCTACCAGAGGCAACGAAAAAGATGATACATAAGGATGTGAAGCAAATGTTCAAATTGGGAGTTATCAAAAGCAAAAGTGAATGGCGGAGACCAATTGTTCTGGTCTCAAAACCAGACAACTCATTCTGGTTTTGTATAGATTTCCGGTGCTTGAACAACATTTCCAAGTTTGATGTGTACCCGATGTCGCATATAGATGACTTGTTGGATAAACTCGGGCAAGCCTCATATATCTCCACCCTGGATTTCATGAAAGGCTACTGGTAGGTGCCCCTAAAGGAATCCAGTTGCGTGAAAACTGCTTTCGCCACCCCAGATAGGTTGTTCGAGTTCACTAGGCTTCCTTTAAATCTCCATGGGGTTTTGTTGACTTTTCAATGGATGATGGACCAGATCCTGTATCCCCATGCAGGAACATATCTCGACAATGTGGTCATTTGCAGTGACAACTGGAGATCTCACCTCGACAGCTAACCCTAAGAAGTGCAGGCTGACTTTGTCGGAAACCCATTATTTGCAGTATTACATGGGCAAGGATCTGCTTCAGCCTCAGATGGACAAAGTGCTTGCGTATCTATGTCCCAAAACACAGAGGCAGGTTTGTGCCTTCCTTGGGCTCGTGGGGTGCTACAGATAATTCATTCCCAATTTTGCACATCAGGCCGACCCCCTTACTGACTTGACAAAGGGCACAAATAACCATATTATTGTCTATACCGATGCCTGTGACAGAATCTTCTCAGACTTAAAAGCCACTTTATCCTTATTTCAGGTTCTGCGTAATCCGGACTTTTTGAAGGAATTTGTTCTGCAGATGGATGCAAGTGCTTTCAGTTTAGGAGAAGTGCTTTCTCAATGTCTCAAGGAGGAAAAACACCCCAACACGTTTCTCAGCAGGAAATTGTTACCCAGATAGCATAATTAATCACCCATAGAGAAGGACTGTTTAGCAATTAAGTGGGCAGTGGAGGCCCTCTGGTACTATTTGTGGAGGTGGCAGTTTACCCTTGTGAATGATCACACCCTTCTTCAATGGCTCTACAGACAGAAGGATGTGAATGCCTGGCTCACTCTTTGGTTTATCAATTTACAGCCATTTGCTTTTGATGTTCACCTCCAACCCGGGGCTGCTCAATTCAACTCTGATTTTCTCTCGAGCCTTGCCAAACCCAGCTTGGGCAGTCACTTTTCCCATACTGGCATGGACAAAGCTGGGGGTGGGGGGGCAGAAATTGTGAGATTTTTTTAACTCTTTTGAGACCCTTCCCAACAGGGCGAAACACCAAAACTGTTCAGGGCTTCTTGTCCTTCGCCAAGGCAACTGCAGGTTCGCAGCACCCTGCAGGTTCACAGCACCTCGCAGGTTTGCAGCGCCACAGAGGCAACCGCAAGCTCACTTCCTCCTTGCACAACGTGTCTGTCACCCAATGGGTGATACAGGGAACACTATAACTTGGCCACTGACCTGGCCTCAGCCCTGCTCATTTGCTATGTCTGTGTGTAGTAGAGTGGTAGCTCCCGCTGTAAAAAAATAAATTTCCTTGCTGTTCCTATTTCAAGTTGAATAAAGCTGATTTTCCTGAAGCCTTTAGACTCAGCCTCGTCTTTTGGGTGCAAGGCAGCGACTCATGTGTCACAATATATATAGTGAGATTTTTGAGACCCCAAAAATCTCCCCAACTGCACTGTGTACCAATACTTGGTCAATACAGGCAGGGACTATTTGGTTGGTGCCGGTGCAACTGTAAGTTCACATGCTTCCTGCATAACACATCTGTCATTTGCTGGTTGATTCGAGGAACATTTAAAACTGGCTGTTGACCTGGCCGTGGGCTCACTTTCTGTCTCTGCACTTGTACAGGAAGGCTATCTGTTCTTTTTATCTGAGAAGGAAGCAGATGCAGGAAGAAGTCATTGTCCCTACTTGCATGATGTGTGTATTTGAGTGACAGCTCCTGTATGGATAAATTCTTTGAGAACATTCCTGACTTGAAAACAATAAGGCTGCTTTTCTTTCAGAAACCTGGACTTGCCTCCTCCTCTCTTATGCAAGTCTGTGATCTAGCTGAAATGGCATGATTTTGGAACCACACTTGCACATTACTGGCAAAGGAGAGTCTGCAACTGGTTTAATCAGCCTGTTAGAAAGATCTGCAGACAAAAGGCATGTAAGGCTAAAGCTTGTTGCATTGCCCTTCATCCAGTTGCTGGTCCTTTGAGGCATATAGACAGGTGCCCTACAATGCAGTGGCTGCTACTATTGGAATTTTAGTAGATCCTCGGTGCAGAAGCAAATCCACTGAATTGTTGCAGGCAAATGTCCAGCGTTTGAAGGAGTACTGTTCCAAACTCATCGTCTTCCCCAGAAAGGCTTCTGCACCAAAGAATGGAGATAGCTCTCCTGAAGAGCTTAAAATGCCCATCCAGCTCATTGGAACTGTCATGCCAGCAAGAAATATTTACAAGAGAGAAGTTACGTGTTATCACAGAATATGAGAAGAAGTTCAAAGCATTTACTAGCCTGCATATGACACATGGCAATGCCAGACTTTTTGGTATTCGTGTTAAGAGAGCTAATAAAGCAGCTGAGGCAGGGATGCAAGACTTTTGAGATCCTGACAACCCCAACTGCCTGTGCGGCTAAACTCTATTAATACAGGCAGGGATTGCTTATCTGCTGCCAGTGTAACTGCAAGTTCACAGGCTTGCTGCGTAACACATCTGTTGCCCAATGGTTGATGCAGGGAACATTTTAAAACTGGACGTTGGCTTGGTTGTGTGCTCACTCTCTATCTCCTCACTTGTGCTGGAAGTCTGTCTACTCTTTTATTCAGGATGACATCAGCATCATTGTATGTGGGCTGGGTTTTTGTGAGCACTGAAAAGACAGCTCCCATTTGGATAGCTTTAAGACAACAATAAAGCTGATTTTGCCAGAAACCATCTATCCATCCATCCTCTTCCACTAATCCGAGATTGGGTCGCGCGGGTAGAAGCTTGAGCAGAGATGTCCAGACTTCCCTCTGCCCGGCCACTTCTACTAGCTCTTCCGGGGGTATCCCGAGGCGTTCCCAGGCCAGCTGAGAGACATAGTCCCTCCAGCGTGTCCTGGGTCTTCCCCGGGGCCTCCTCCCAGTTAGATGTGCCCTGAACACCTCACCAGGGAGGCATCCAGGAGCCACCTCATCTGACTCCTTTCGATGTGGTGGAGCAGTGGCTCTACTCTGAGCTTCTCCCGGATGACTGAGCTTCTCACCCTATCTTTAAGGGAAAGCCCAGACACCCTGCGGAGGAAACTCATTTCAGCCGCTTGTATTCACGATCTGGTTCTTTTGGTCACTACCCACAGCTCATGACCATAGGTGAGGGTAGGAACGTAGATTAACTGGTAAATTGAGAACTTTGCCTTATGGCTCAGCTCCTTTTACACCACGACAGACTGATGCAGAGCCCGCATCACTGCGGACGCCACACCAATCCGCCTGTCAATCTCCCGCTCCATTCTTCCTTCACTCATGAACAAGACTCCGAGATACTTGAACCCCTCCACTTGGGGCAGGATCTCGTCCCCAACCCTGAGAGGGCACTCCACCCTTTCTGGCTGAGGACCATGGTTTCAGATTTGGAGGTGCTGATTCCCATCCCAGCCGCTTCACACTCAGCTGCGAACCGATCCAGAGAGAGCTGAAGATCACGGCCTGATGAAGCAAACAGGACAACATCATCTGCAAAAAGCAGTGATCCAATCTTGAGCCCAACAAATGCGGACCAAGCTCTGACACCGGTTGTACAGGGACTGAACAGCCCTTATCAGGGGGTCCGGTAGCCCATACTCTAGGAGCACCCTCCACAGGATTCCCCAAGGGACACGGTCGAAAGCCTTTTCCAAGTCCACAAAACACATGTAGACTGGTTGGGCAAACTCCCATGCACCCTCCAGGACCCTGCCAAGGGTGTAGAGCTAGTCTATTGTTCCGCGACTAGGATGAAAACTGCACTGTTCCTCCTGAATCCGAGGTTTGACTATCTGATGGACCCACCTCTCCAGGACCCCCAAATAGACTTTTCCAGGGAGGCTGAGGAGTGTGATCCATCTGTAGTTGGAACACACCCTCCAGTCCCCTTTCTTAAAGAGGGGGACCACCACCCCGGTCTGCCAATCCAGAGGCACTGTCCCTGATGTTCATGCAATGTTGCAGAGGCGTGTCAACCAAGACAGTCCTATAACATCCAGAGCCTTGAGGAACTCCGGGCGTATCTCATCCACCCCCAGGGCCCTGCCACCAAGGAGTTTTTTGACCACCTCGGTAACCTCAGTCCCAGAGATGGGAAAGCCCACCTCCGAGTCCCCAGGCTCTGCTTCCTCATTGGAAGGCATGTTAGTGGGATTGAGGAGATCTTCGAAGTACTACCCCAACTGACCAACAACGTCCCGAGTCGAGGTCAGCAGGGCACCGTATCCACCATAAACAGTGTTGACACTGCACCGCTTTCCCCTCCTGAGACGCCGGATGGTGGACCAGAATCTCCTCGAAGCCGTCCAGAAGTCGTTTTTCATGGCATCCCCAAACCCCTTCCACGTCCAAGTTTTTGCCTCAGCAGCCACCAAAGCCACATTCCGCTTGGCCTGCCAGTATTAGCTGCCTCCAGAGTCCCACAGGACAAAAGGGTCCTGTAGGACTCCTTCTTCAGCTTGATGGCATCTCTCACCGCCGGTGTCCACCAATGGGTTCGGGGATTGCCACCACGACAGGCACTGACCACCTTACAGCCACAGCTCCAGTCAGCCGCCTCAACAATAGAGGCATGGAACATGGAACTTTTATGGACTCAATGTCCCCCACCTCCCTCGGGACATGGTCAAAGTTATGCGGGAGGTGGGAGTTGAAGCTACTTCTGACAGGGGACTCTGCCAGACGTTGCCAGCAGGCCCTCACAATACATTTGGGCCTACCAGACCAACTGATCACCACCTTCAAAGTCAACTCATCACCAGGTGGTGATCAGTTGGCAGCTCTGCCCCTCTCTTCACCCGAGTGTCCAAGACATGTGTCCAAAAGTCCCACGACATGATCACGAAGTCGATCATTGAACTGAGGCCTAGGGTGTCCTGGTGCCAGGTGCACATATGGACACCCCTATGCTTGAACATGGTGTTCGTTATGGACAATCCGTGACGAGCACAGACGTCCAATAACAAAACACCGCTTGGGTTCAGATGGGGGGGGCCATTTCTCCCAATCACGCCCTTCCAGGTCTCACTGTCATTGCCCACGTGAGCATTGAAGTCTCCCAGCAGAACGAGGGAGTCCCCAGAAGGTGTGCCCTCTAGCACCCCCTCCAGGGACTCCAAAAAGGGTGGGTACTCGAGACTGCTGTTCGGCGCATACACACAAACAACAGGTGGAGGGAGGCTACCCTCTTGTCTACTGGGGTGAAACCTAATGAACAGGCTCCAAGTCGGGGGGCAATAAGTATGCCCACACCCGCTCAGTGCCTCTCACCGGGGGCAACTCCAGAGTGGTAGAGAGTCCAGCCCCTCTCAAGGAGATTGGTTCCAGAGTCCACGCTGTGCGTCGAGGTGAGCCTGACTATATCTAGCAGGAGCTTCTCGACGTCGCACACTAGCTCAGGCTCCTTCCCCTTCAGAGAGGTGATACCACCCAACTCACACTGCACCCAACCTCCTTGGCCCCTCCCACAGGTGGTGAGCCCATGGCAAGGGGGACCCACATTGCCTCTTTGGGCTGTGCCCAGCTGAGCCCCATGGGTGCAGGCCCGGCCATCAGGCGCTCACCATCGAGCCCCACCTCCAGGCCTGGCTCCAGAGAAGGGCCCTGGTGACCCACGTCTGGGCAAGGGAAAACGCCGTCCAAAGTTTTTATTCTTCATGGTAGGTTTTCTGAACCGCTCTTTGTCTCGTCCCTCACCTAGGACCATTTCACCTTGGGCAACCCTACTAGGGGCATAAAGCCCCTGACAACAGAGCTCCTAGGATCATTGGGACATGCAAACCACTCAACCACAATAAGGTGGTGGCTCAAGGAGGAGTTTGCCAGAAACCTGGACTCACAAATAGAGGGGCTCACTGCTGATTTGGCTAGTGAAGACAGGGACAATCCCTCACTTGAGTTTTTGGGGCGGTTGTACGGCACTATGCAGCAGGTATTTGCACCTTGACCCTGCCCAGGCATGGCTGTGGCTTTAGGCTCTGGGGAACCTTTGACTATTTATGCAGGGGCTGACACACAATCAGAGTTTGCGTTCTTGCAACAAGCCAATTGCAGTTTAGATTTTGCATTTGAACAAGCACATATTGCAGGTGATTGTTGCTATGAGGAATGGGAGGGCCCTATTTTCAAAACTCCACACTTTTAATTAAAAATGGCTTTTTGTATTGGGTGATATTGGATCACATTGGTGGCTGACTGATTGAGCAGCTGGTGGTTCTAAGTGGGCATTGACAGACAATATTAAAAAATGTGCACACCTATGCTTTGGGGATCATCTCGGCATGGAAAAGAAGAGCTCATATTTTGAAATGCTTTTATTGGCTGAATATGAACTGAGAAATGAAGTAGTTATGTAAGTCTTGCCCTGACTGTCAAGTTGTTTCCGCTCATAGACCTCCTCAGGCCATCCTTTCACCAATGCCTATTTTGGAGGCCCCTTTAGAGAGAGTTGAGTTACACATTGTTGGTCTGCCTCCCAAGTGAAATAATGATTATCAGTATATGCTTGTGTTCATTGATTATACAACAAGATCCCCAGATGTGGCCACTTTGCAGAAAGCTGATGCCTGGACTTTTGCAAGAACTGTGTCAGAAGCGTTCACTTGTGTTGGCATCCTTTGAACTGATCAGGGTATGCCCGTTACTTCCCACGTTATGAAGCAGCTATGTGAGAGTCTTACAATTAAACAATTGAGCACCAATGTTTATTATCCCCAGATGAATGGCCTGCCTGAACATTTTAATAAGACTTTAAGGCAGATGATTCATCAGGTGGCTCATGACAACCCAACCTCCTGGCAGTGATATTTCAGTTCTGATATTAATTGTAGTTTTAGTTTTTATTTTATAAAATTAATTTTTATTTTTATTTCGTTCTAGTTTTCAGTGGAGTCAAAAATTTTTTTTTATTTAGTTCTGTGTTTAAAATTTTCGTTTTTTTTTCCATAAGATTAGTACAATTTTAGTTTTTTGTTCTATTGCAAGACCACAAATACTGGCCTACACATATTTCAATGCAAGTTATGTTTCAGTCAACAAAATACAGTCACAGTTCATAATGCCATTAAACACAGAGTGACTATCAATGATCAATCAAATTATGAGGCCTAATGAGTACAGTGAGCAAGATCAAATGTTTCAACCTAATAAACCAGTCTGTACAAGCATGTTGCTGTTAAGCTTTAAACAAGCACGCATTTTGAGAGATTTGTTAATGTTGCAATGACATAGGTTGCACAGATATTCACACATTGAAAATATTTGCTCGACAAACGGCTGTAATGCAGGTGCACAGACAAGGTCCTCGGTCACTGGCGCCAGCTGACTGTATGTTGACGATTTCTGCTGCCAGTACTGAAGGGCAGTGACATGCAGTGAGGTTCATGGCTGGTGAGGCACTGACTCCTTCAGAGTCAGATTAATAAATAAATGAACCCAAAAGAGTAGCTTATTCACTATTCAATTGGCAGCATGCACATTGACTACTGTTTATGTTTCATATCTCATCAACATTCTTTACACACAGATAGGTAAGGTTCATATTTGGCTAAAAAAGAATATTACATTTATAGCGGCGAGAAAGAGTGGAGAGAGTGCATTTTCACTGCACCCTCCATGTGTTCTAAATTTGCTGTTGCAATTTCATAATTCATACTCATTCAATACAAATGAAAGTATAGATTGGTGAACAAAAACACAGATTTCAATTTTGACCATAATTGAAATATTTAGTTGTTTTTAAAAGCTTGTAACTCTGATTTTTTAATCAATTTTAATACAGACTGTTCCACAAAAGGATAAAAAGAAAATATAAGAATATTTTAAAGTCAAAATATGGTTTTTACATATTGAATTTTTTTTCTTAGTCTGATCCCGCTTTCTATAAAATTGAAAACTGTTTATGGTCTTACCTTTATTTGTAAATGAAGTCCATGTGCCTAGCCTTCTTCACGAAAATCTCCGTCACCTTATTTTCCTTTAGTTTTAAAAGTCTTAATCTTCCATTTTGGAAGTCAGTCGGAACAAAAAATAAAAATAAACGGACTGCTACAGTGCACTTGACTTTCTGATATCACTAACTTATTGGCGCCTAGAGCATCTGCGTAGAAGAACAGCAGCAACAAGCACCTGTTGGGCTCACATGTGCCCCCTTCAGTGCGGCATGGTACTGTTTGCCTCACCATGTGCCTTTTCACTGCGGTTTTATGTCCGATCAGCAAGACTAAATATGTCACACACATTAAATAAAGATATTAGCCAGACTATGGAAAGTCAGGGTGTATAATAAACGTGTCTGCAAACATTATATTGGCAACATACATTGGCATGCATCAACCCAGTGTGTGAGGGACAGCACAGTCCGAGGTGAGGTGAGGCTCGTCACTGCCGCACCTTGTGTTTCTTCCCTGTATTTGAACAGGAAATGCACTAATTCAGCGATTTTGACTATAAAAATGATCAAAATTATTGGATTCATACAGAGAACAAATTTATAGCACAGACCAGTGGACAAATTTATTTTATGTTATCATTATTAGTTTTTTTTTACTTTTCATGATGGCCCCTGACCGCACGTCCCTGAAGTGCAATCATTATGCCAGAGAAGTGCTGGACTTCCACTAAGTACTGATGCAGCTGGTCCTGCACTGAAACTCAGAGACTCTTTCTTTCTTCTTGCATGCTACATTTGCTTTATCTTTTGCGCTGTAATTAAAGTATTTCCACACGTCACTTTCTCACTTTTTACCCACAAACATCTGTGTAAAACTCTCCATCGTCAACCACACTGCTTACTGCTTCAACCCGACGAGCCAAATGCAGTCAACAAACAAACAATGGTACTTTACAGAAGTTGCACCACATGACTATAGTAAGCCCAAGTTACAAGATCACCGCATAGTAAACAGCACAACGTAACTGAAGGCTCAGGGCGACCTACAAACAACCCCTCTGCACGACTGAACGAAATTGCTATTGCTCTTTTTTTTTGTTTTTACTCAATTTTCGTTCTCGTTTTAGTTTGTTCGCATATCACTAATTTTTATTGTTATTTAGTTTTAGTTTCTCTGTTTGCCTTAATTTCAGTTCTCGTTCTTGTAAAATGAAAAATAATATTTTTAGTTTTAGTTCTCATTTTCGTTATGAAAATATCACTGCCTCCTGGGACACAGAATTGCCCTTTCTTCTATTCGCTGTTCAGGAAGGTCTTCAGGCATCTACTGGCTTTTGAAATGTTATTTGGCAGAGAGCCACGAGGGGTGTTTTTCGAGAAGAATGAATGGGGGTTTGCCCTAATGCTCATGGGAAGAAATTTGTCGATTGTGTTGCTTCGCTTCTAGAACATATTTCTAAATTGTCATCCATCTCTATGGATCATCAGCAGTGTGGCAAGAAGGCACCAAAACAAAATTATGACAGAAAAAGCAAACACCGTGAATTCCAAAGGTGCAATCAGGTTCTTGTTTTGATCCCGTCTGACCCACATAAGTTTCTGGCAAAATGGCTGAGTACTGATAGTAGAGGAATGCATGAGTCCTGTGAACTATAAAGTTAGGATTTCCGGCTGGCACATGCACGTGCAAATTCTACATGTTAATCTTCTGAAGAAGTTGCATGACTCTAATGAGGTGTTGACCACGACCATGGCAGTCTCTCAGACTATTGGTGATGATTTGACAGACAGACTGAGTTATTGTCCCTGATCAGAAGGAACTCTGATGTCTTTTCATCCATACCTGGCTGGACTGAAATTGCTGAACACAAGATTGTGACTGAACTTGGTGTTAAGTTATAGTTGCACTCGTATCGTATTCCGGAAGCAATGAGGGCTGTGGTACACAAGGAGGTGAAGCAGATGTTTGGGTGTAATTTGCGAAAGTAAAAGCGAATGGCGCAGTCTTGTCCTTATCCCAAAACCGGTGCACTCCACCACCCCCTTATCTGGCATGGAGTTACTTTCATTCAGGCCCTTTAGCTGCCTCCCATGCGCATGTGTGTGACTATATATATATGTATTGTCATAGGTAGCCGGGATCCTTGCCCGGCCAGGACGACTCTTCTTTGGAAGCACCTGGGGAGCATGTGTGGACAGAGCATTACCTCCCACTAAATGCTAGATGGCAGCTCCCCTGGGTAGCAGCAGTGCCTCAGACTCCCGCAGGGCTTCATAGGAGATGCAGTTGGATACAGCCCTGTTGGGATCCAGGGGCACCACCAGGGGTTACTGCAGCTGTTCCAGAGCCCATATGGGTGATCCTTTCACCACACCCGGAATTGCTGCCAGAAGTAGAATGTCAAGCACCTGGAGTACTTCCAGGTAACATATAAAAGGAGCCAGCAGACAGAACTCGGTGAGCCAGAGTCGGGAGGAGGGAGACAAAGCTTGCCGAGGAGCAGTGGAGGAGAAAAGAAAAGAAAAGTGTGTTTTTGTGCAGTTTTTTATGGTTTGGAATGTGTTGTTGTGTGAGACAAGGAAGACATTTCCCACAAGGGAAGAAAATAAAATAAAATCACATGTGCTTTTATAAGTGTGCCTCCTGCATCTATTTGTGTCGGGTTGGGTGGCTGGCACACCCAGAGAGCTGACACTATATAAATATATATATATAATATATATATATATATATATATATATATATATATATATATATATATATATATATATTGTGAAGGATTGCCGGCTTTTTACTCCGGTCCTCACCCCCAGGCCGCCAGGAGGAGCTCTCCCAGCAACGTGGACGTGCCCCGAGTTCCAGCAGGGCCGCATGGACTATGTAGTTTTTATACACAACCCTGCTGGATACCTTGGGGGCCACCAGGAGTCGCTGTAGGGGGGCTCGTGGACTCTTATGCGCCCTATAACCCGGGAGTACGTCACGGTCACGTGACAGGAAGAAACGATGTGCTCCCGGGTTGAAGAAAAGGACTGTTTACCCTGACCCGGAAGGGATAAGGAACTGTGGACGGATTGGACAGGAACACCTCCGGGTCAGGGTGTATAAAAGGACGATGGGAAATCCCAGACGTCGAGCTGAGCTGGGTGGAAGGGTGGCAACGCGTCTGGGAGTGTGGAGGATTGATTATTGAATTGTTTATTGATTAGTTGTATGAGTATTGTGGAGTGGAGGGTGCTTGGTGCACATTATTATTATAAAATAAATAATATTTGGACTTTTACCTGGTGTCTGACGTCTAGTCTGAGGGTCCCAGGGGTCACGGAGACCTCTATCTGTCACAATATATATATATATATATATATATATATATATATATATATATATATATATATATATATATTCACGGCATTCGTAGTCTGTGTCACAATCTGATTGTATGGGTGGTTACCTACCAGGTAACGCTTGTGGTTGGCCAGCAATCTGCTAACATCCGCCACGGTGCCCTCAGTTTATGAGGAGCAGATCATAGAATGGTTGAAATAGTTTACTGTCAAATAAATGCAAAGAGTACACGACACGTGTTTCGCCCTCATTCTGGGCTCATCAGGTGTATACACTCCACTGCACTCCTATATATATATATATATATATATATATATATATATATATATATATATATATATATATATATATATATATTGTCACGCTTGGGTAACAAAATTGCACAGAAGACCAGTAGAAGTTGAAGAGACTGGAATTTTATTCAAAAACACTGCAAACAAACATTTATCTTTCTTTTTTAAAAAAGGAATTTCACACGTGCTCCTTGCAAAGACTTAACACCTCCGCTTGTCAATTAAAAGCGACCAAGGATTTCTTCTTCTTCGGAGGAATACGTGCCAGGAGCAGGAGGGGTCTGAGAGAGAGAAAGAAGCAGAAAATCAATTTAAGCAACTGAGAGAAGCCCGTACAGGCCTTTTGACAAGGCGGAATACCGCGCGGGAGGCAGATTAAGCGACAGAGCCCGCCAGAATGGAAAGGAGAAATGTGAAGGTAGACTGTTTATGTTTCCTAGGGGTTTCGTAGGTTTCCTGTGTCTTTTTTGGGGGTACGATTAGCTTTGCAGCTCACAATATATATAAATCGATGTATGCATATCTGAACTGGCATGTATATATATTCTAACAGATGTATATACAGTATATGAACTGACATCTAGACCAGTCATATACAGCCAGACCAGTCAGATACAATATAAAGCAAAATATTAAAATGGTGGTTAATAAAAAGTCAATGCGTTCCTTGTATGCTGCACTCAAAAAGTATTCTAACACTCTTTTGCATTTTTTCAATCAAGTAAGTGCTTAAATTAAGAGGTTATTGTATATGTAAGCGCACAGAGTAAAGCTGAATTTTTCCTGAGATTGAATTATTTCTTAATCTCATGTCTTGCAAATACACAAGGAATGTAACCACTCTGGGAATTTATTTGTTCCTTATCACTTTAACACAAGAGATTGCTTGCTTAATCATTACTGTGTGAGTCCAATGGCCCTTGCGTTTTGGGGGTGTGGTAGTTTATTTTATATATATACTGTATATACTAGCTGGATTACCCGGCGTTGCCCAGGCTATCCATAGTTGAAATATGAAACAAAATACTGTATATATATATATATATATATATATATATATATATATATATATATATATATATATTGCCCGCAAGTTCGTCCGCATGAAATTCGATAAAGGTAAGCAGATCTTCAAAAATCAGTTTAACTCTTTACATATTATGGCTAGGACACTTCTGTATAAACAATGTGTCAAGTCTTTTTTCTCTCGTGCCAAAATGACCAGACTGCTGGGTGAGCTGACTCTTGAACATTCAACATAAAATTGACAGTGTGAGTCCACTCCGGCGAAACTTAATGTCTGACCATGAGACTTATTGAAGATCATGGTAAAACAGGGGGAACTGCAATCTCGTAAATTCAAAGGGGAAATTAGAGGGTATTAAGGGTATGCGTGGTATGAGCACTGACTCCCGTCAAGCACATCTGGTCAATATTGTCGGTTTGATAATATTGCTTTTTGAATGCTGTTCCCTGCAGTCTGGTTCCATTACAGAGTTTGGGTGGGTGTAGGTTTCGCAGCAACATCACTGGAGCACCCACTTTCAAAATAAGCCTATGGTTGGGAGGCCTGATGGTTTAAGTGTTGTCACGCTTGGGTCACAGAATTGCACAGAAAACAGAGGACATTGAAGAGACTGGAATTTTATTCAAACACTGCAAACAAACATTTGTCTCTTTAAAAGGATTTAAACGTGTTCTTTGACAGGATAGAGTTGACACTTCCGTTTCTCAATTAAAAGTAAGCACAGGTATCTTCTTCTTCGAGGGAGTATGTGTCAGGAGCAGGAAAAGTCTGAGAGAGAAAAGGAGAAGCAAAACAATCAATTCCAAACTGACAGAAGCCCGTACAAGCTTTTTAAGTAAGTGGACTACCGCGCGAGAGGTTGATCGCTTTTAGGGGTCAGAAAAGCATGCTCACATATCCATTCCATAGGCTTATTATGGATGTATGCAATATCAGGATATATTTCCTCAAAAAAAATTGCTTTAATATACCTTGGAATTATCTAAGTAAATTATTTTAAAAAGGTAAATAAATGGCAAATTATAAACACTTTGTTGAAACTCGAAAATATTAAAACAAAACTTGTACTCTTCAGAAAAATGAAAGTATTTTTAGTTTACTTTAAAGAAATTAATTTTAGAAAGAAATAGAGTGAATGGGTCTAAAAAACTATAAGAAATTTTGCAGTTGGAATAAAACCGTTTCTTAGCGAGCACCTATGGGCCAAGGGTAACCTATATTCCAAATTTCAAGTCCCAAATCCACATGGTTCAAGAGATTTTGTGATGAGTGAGTCAGTGGTATTTTTAGATATATGCACTGTGCTGAGATACATATATTTGGATATATAGGTTGGTTCAGATATATGTGTTGGTTTGAATTGAACAGTCTGGACTTATGTGCAAGCAAAGCGTGGCCACCAAAGTTTAGTGTTTCATGTTTTGTTTCATTGCATTAACATTGCTGTAATTACTGTACAAATCTTCTACATGAAGTATATATTTTATACAAAAGCATATATCTGTCGGTCATGTTTTATTTCGCAAGTCATCTTGATTGAGGACCCTAGATTCCAAGGCATTTCTTTTCTTTCATTATTTAATAGAACCACACAAATCCCCGTCACCTCACCCTGCTCTGTTTTTCCCCAGTTTCTCCCTCCTGCCTCTCTTGCTCCTTCTTTCCCTTCCATGACAGATTTTTTTCAGATGCTGAGTTATCATAAAGCATCAGTCACAGCCGCAGTATGGCCCATTTTTTACCACAAGTAACATTAGTTTATCATATAACAGAAATTACCGTGCAGCTTCGGTCAACAATAAACTATGTTTCATAAGAAGAATAAGTGATCACCCCTGAGAGATACAAATATCAAGGGAAAAAATACAAAGAAAATAGAGGGGTGTGTGGATGCGAGTTCTGTGTGAGACTTGTCTCGTAAAGTCAGAAGAGAGAAAAAATGAGACTGCAATCAAGATATTTGGAAAGTTGGCTTCTGAACTGGTTCTTTCAGTTAGTATGGATCATCTAATGATGATTTCTGTTATTCCTTATTGGCAGTGCTTCATATAAGAGCAATCCAGATCAGGAAGGGATAAAGGATGGATTCTCTGTGTGTAGAGAAAACTGAAGCCGCTTGGTTGTATCTGAATGCTGAATCAGTGATCAAGGATACAAAGTGATCAGACTATTCCTGCTTCACAAATAAGTGATGTTTATCTGTATATATATATTGTGATATATTATATATATATATATATATATATATATATATATATATATATATATATATATATATATATATATATATATATATATATATATATTATACATATATATATATATATTTATACATATATATATATATATATATTATACATATATATATATATATATATATATATATACATATATATATATATATATATATATATATATATATATATATATATATATATATATATACAGTGGAACCTCTAGATACGAGTTTAATTCGTTCCAGCACTGAGCTTGTATAGTGAATTTCTCGTATCTAGAACAAACGTCCCCATTGAAAATAATGGAAATCCAGTTAATCCGTTCCGCATCCCAAATATATTAACATAAAAATCATTTTTCCTAACAAATAACACTGATAAATTATATATACTGTAGTCTACCTTTAATAAATAACACTGGTAAATAATATAACTGATTATTAAAAGAATCAAAACAGGTGTCCAAAGTGCAGTAGAGCATTCAATAAATCTTTAATCCTTAAAACAGTTGTGAAGTTGAGGTTTAAAGTACATAAGAATAACAATCCTTTAACACGAGGTTAAAACGTCAACAGGAAGCAGTCTTCAAAAAACAGATGACAATCCCCGGTGCTTCTTCTCTGTTAGCGTCTCACCTGCTTCTCCCATGCGGGCTCTGCAACAGGCGAGACACTTAATGCAGCTGACCTTCTCTACACCGTCCTGCTTCAGCTGTTTGGCTCGCCTGTTCAGCTACACGCGAGCCTGTACTCGCTCGCTCTCTCGCACCGACTTCCTACTGCTGCGGATTCCTGCCTCCTCCTGCAACCTCCGTTCTCTCTCCTCTCCTCTCTTTTCTTTTACTTCTTCTCCCCCTTAACCGGCTCGCGCTTCTCTATATATGCGGGGAAGACATGGCAGCTGCTAGGGTTACCACTTTCAATACAAAAAAATAAGGGACGCATACGTATTGATTCAAAACGGGACGCACAATTTCATTCTCAAATACTGGACGATTCCATATTTTAAAGGACGGGTGGCAACCCTGCCCAGCCCATCAGCCACCGGACAAATCATCGATGTGGGCAGTTTCCCACCTGTGCACTTAGGTGAGAAACGCAGACACCGCAGATCGCCTTGCGGCTCGCTGCAGCTACCACGCCCCCTTGCTAAGCCGCGAGCTATACCCACAGCCTGGCACGTGGCTCGTTACGTGAGCCAATGCTCGTATTTAGATCTGAATTTTTCGCTCATACTTTCCTCGTATTTTGAATTTCTCGTATACAGAGGTGATCGTATCTCGAGGTTCCACTGTATATATATATATATATATTGTGAAATAGTACGGCCCGGACACACACAGGCAGACACGTTTTCAGCCACCACCACACGTTTATTCACAGTCTATTATAATACAAGTCCTAAGTGCACCGCCACCAACAAACCCCCACAGTCTCCCCAAAGTCCAGGCTTCAGTAAGCCACCTCTCTTTCTTCTTCTCTCTTTCACACACACGTCAGGCCTCTCTTCGCTGCCTCCTCTCCGACCTCGTCCACCTCCTCACCTGACTCCAGCCTTGATTGCAGGGCGGCAGCTCCTTAAATAGGCAGGCGGCTGATGACCACACCCGGCCACCTGCCACAATACTCCCCCGCACGCTGAGACCCCATGGGGCCAGCGGCCCAGCCCGCAAGGACAGATTTTCCTCAGCGGCAGGTCGATATATTCCAGCCCAGGGCCCGGACCTATCGGATAAAAAGAAAAACACAGGGTGGAGACGTTGCCCTGATGCGCCGCCTCTGTGCGCTTCCTCTGTGCTTGGGCCAACGCTCTCCGCTCCGACCGGCACCCTGATTCTCTCTTTCTCGGCCTCCCAATCCAAGATTTCCGTGGTCCCCGCCACGGGACCGCCCACTGGAGCACACTTACATTTCGCCTCCCAGCCTGTGGGTTTTCCCTCTGCCTCGGCAGAGGGCGGCCCTTCGTGGGACGTGTGCACCCAGCAACACGTCCTCCCATATCGGAGGAGCCAGCTTTCTTTCTCCGACTCCTCTTACTTTGGGACGCCGCGGCGGTTTGAGCCTGCCTATTGTAAAAGGTCAGACCCTGTCCCGCTAGCGTCCGTAGCTTTACGGGGGCGGTCCTACTCACCGTCCCCACTGTGCTGCCCCGGTCAGAAGATCCAGCATTGCGCCGTTCCTCTCTTGCCAACGGCACTTGTGCTGGCGCGCCCGCTGTCCCCTCTGATCCTTGCGTCTCCGCCTGGAGGGCACATCGCTCGGGTGGCAGCAATCCAACCAGCAGAAGGGATTCCTCCAACTGCTGCAGAATCCTGCCAGGGAGAGAAAGGTAGTCGGCGGTGTGCTTACCTGTCGATCAGCGCCACTCGCCGACTGCTTCCTATGGGCCCTTTCCTCCGGCCCATTCGGGTTTCTGGCTGGCATGGGATGGACATTCCCTGGTCCCGCCTCCATCCAATCGCTGGCGGGCACACAGGACACGCTATCCAACCCCGTGCCTGTCGCACGGAGGGACTTCCGGTCGGCGGCCATCTCGTCCTCCTTCCACACACGGGGACGAGACTCTGGGCAGCTCCGCGGCTGCTACGGCTGTTGTAAGTGCAGCTTCTCCTTCTTGGCAGCTCTCTTTGCTGCTGCCGCGTTGAATGCACCCCACCACCCTCCGGCTGGGCATGGAATTCCTTTCTTTTGGTCCCTGTGGCTGGCTCCCATGTGTACGTGTGTTATAATATATATCCTAGAAATTTGATTCTGTTCATCTGGACAAAGTTTTTAAGTGGGAGAAATATTTCGAGACTTATCCAAGTCTCTTCCTCAGTCTCAATTGACTGCAGGTTTCCCCAACCTTATAAACAGTACCTTTGCTTAATCACAGAGACTAGCACCATTGACAAAGGGCCAGTTGATCAGTGATATGCAAATTGTCCACTGATTAGTAGACGTGTGAACCATTCATAGAGGGTTGAGGAATGGCTGCAATCACAGCATTGTAAGATGGCGACAGATGTACCCTTAGGCCCCCTCCTCTGTTCAGAGATGGTCGTTCCTTTTTCACGTAAATGGCCTCCTTGATTCCTCTCTCAAACCAGCGCTCCTCCCTGTCCAGGATGTGCACCTCTTCATCTTTAAAGGAGTGACCACTATCCTGTAGATGTAAATAAAACTAAAGATGTGGACAAATGGGTGAAGAACTTGTCTGACAAACAACTCACCCAAGCAGAGAAAAACGTCCTTTCTAAAGGGTTAAATTTTGCGGTCACACCGAAACAAATCCCGCTAGTGGAACTGATTACAGCCACAGAATCTGCTATCAGAAACAACAACATTGCTGATTTGGAAGCAGAACAACTGCGGATAAAAGTTTCGGCATGTCTCAGCAATGCAAAACCCCCTGCATCCAATATCAGCATTGAGGAGAAGAAGGCCCTCACGGCACTCAGCAAGGACAACAACATCATCATCCTTCCAGCGGACAAGGGGAGATGCACAGTTGTGCTAAACTAGACAGACTACCATGAGAAAATTTTGTCTCTGCTCAGTGACAAAAATACTTATGAGCCCTTAAAGTGAGATCCAGGTAGTGGTTACAAGAAAAAGGTGATAGATTGTCTTAAGCAGTTAGTTCAGGACAATGCTATTGACCGGACCACATACCACAGATTATACCCAGGGGAATCTATACCAAGTCTGTATGGTTTACCAGAAATACACAAACAGGGTGCTCCTTTAAGACCCATTGTCTGCATGATCAATTCAGTCACGTATAACATCTCCAAGTTCCTGGCCGCTGTTCTTAACCCGGTGGTAGGCAGCTCAAAACACCACATTCAGAACACATTGGATTTCGTGGAGAAAGTGAGAGAGGTCATTATGGAGGCAGAAGAAACCTTGGTCTCATTTGATGTTACATCTCTATTCACTTGTGTCCCAGTGACTGAAGCAGTGGAGGTAGTACGTAAGAGATTACAGAATGACCCCACTCTCAGTAAAAGAACCTCTCTCAACGCAGACCAAGTGTGCCTGCTTTTGGAACTGTGTCTTCAATCAAAATATTTCATATACAAAAGCCAGTACTACAGGCAGAAGCACGGATGCGCCATGGGTTCCCCTGTTTCACCTATAGTAGCCAATCTATATATGGAAGAAGTGGAAAAGAGGGCTCTATCATCCTATCCTGGAACACCACTGAGCCATTGGTTCAGATATGTGGATGACACCTGGGTGAAAATCAGATCTCAGGAGGTACCACAGTTCACAGACCACATCAACGGGGTGGACAAACACATCAAGTTCACCAGAGAGGATATGGAAAATAACAAGCTAGCCTTCTTAGACTGTGAAATTTCCATCGTCAACGGGGGACATTTGAAAGTGGATGTGTACCGTAAACCCACACATACGGACCAGTATCTAAGGTTTGACTCTCACCATCCACTAGAGCACAAACTAGGTGTCATTAGGACTCTACAACACAGAGCTAACACCATTCCCACAGACTCAGAGGCCAGGGAAGCAGAAGAACACCACGTTAAAAAGGCCCTGAGTAAATGTGGATATCCCAGCTGGTCCTTTGTCAAAGCAGGGAGGACACCTAAAGAACGCTCCAAGCAATTCATGAGAGAGGAAGGACATCCACTGCCTAAGCAAAAACCCTTAGTGATCCCGTATGTGTCAGGAGTATCGGAACAGCTGAGGCGCATTTTCTCAAAACACCGGGTCTCAGTGGCTTTCAAACCCCAAAACACGCTACGCCAAAGATTGGTCCATCCCAAGGATCGGGTCCCATGGCACAAACAGAGTAACATAGTTTACGCAGTTAAGTGCCAGGAGGAGTGCCGTGAATTGTACATCGGGGAAACCAAGCAGCCACTGGCTAAGCGCATGTCACAACACAGAAGAGCTTCCTCGTCAGACCAGGACTCCACAGTCTATTTACATCTACAGGATAGTGGTCACTCCTTTAAAGATGAAGAGGTGCACATCCTGGACAGGGAGGAGCGCTGGTTTGAGAGAGGAATCAAGGAGGCCATTTACGTGAAAAAGGAACGACCATCTCTGAACAGAGGAGGGGGCCTAAGGGTACATCTGTCGCCATCTTACAATGCTGTGATTGCAGCCATTCCTCAACCCTCTATGAATGGTTCACATGTCTACTAATCAGTGGACAATTTGCATATCACTGATCAACTGGCCCTTTGTCAATGGTGCTAGTCTCTGTGATTAAGCAAAGGTACTGTTTATAAGGTTGGGGAAACCTGCAGTCAATTGAGACTGAGGAAGAGACTTGGATAAGTCTCGAAATATTTCTCCCACTTAAAAACTTTGTCCAGATGAACAGAATCAAATTTCTAGGATTTCCTTACCTGGATTATTGAGCATGCATCGAGACGTTATAATATATACTATATATATATATATATATATATATATATATATATATATATATATATATATATATATATATATATATATATATATATATATAAATATACATATATATATATATATATATATATATATATATATATATATATATATATATATATATAGTCACAGGAGGATGGGGATCAGACCCAGTTGGGACACCTGGAAGGACCGGGATGTTGTCTATATGCCCCCACGGGCCACGAGGGGGCAACTGCCCTGGATGATGAGGGGACCACGGGGACGGAGCAAGGAAGCTCAAACCCACTGGGGCCCATGGCCACCGTCAGGGGGCGCCCCAGGCGTCGTGGAGTCTGGGAGAGCGACACTTTCGCCACACCTGGGAAGGTGGAGGAAGGACCTTCCAGGGACGCCCGGAGTGCTTCCGGGTGTAAGGGCAGCACTTCCGCCACACCAGGAAGTGCTGCCAGAAGAACGTCATCATGCACCTGGAGCACATCCGGGTGAAAATAAAAAGAGCCGCCTTACTACAGTCAGGGAGCTAGAGTCGGGAGCGGGAGCAGGACAAAGCTCCCGTGAGGAGAGTAAAGGCAGCCCACAGACAATCAGAGAAAGGCCCGTGTGGAGGGTGATTGGTGCTGGGAGCACTGTGTGCTGTAAAGACTTTATTCTGAGAATAAACGTGTGTTTTATAAAGAAGTGGTGTTTATCTGATGGTGTTCGGACCCGTGCTCACAATATATATATATTTCTTAACTAATGTAGTGTATATATCTGAACAGATGTATTTAAATCAATGTATCTGAATCAATATACTGTATAAATTTGAACAAATGTATTTATGAATCAATATTTTTTTCCTAAACTGTACATATGTAGTATATATAGTATATCTTAACTAGAAAAAAAAAATCTGAGCATATCTCTCTAGTTTTGACAGTTTACAAAGCCTTAAATAATCTCGCTCCATCCTATATTTCAGAATGTCAGAATGTCTTTCACCTTACACTCCTTACACTTAGATCTTCAAATGAGTGTCTGCTTATAATTCCAAGAGCTAAACTTAAAACAACTGGTGAGTCAGCTTTCTGCTGTTATTCACCTAAAATCTGGAATAGCTTACCGATAGAAACTCACCAGGCTAATGCAGTGGAGCACTTTAAAAAACTGCTAAAAACTCATTATTTTAACATGGCTTTCTCATAGCTTCATTTTAGTTTAATCCTGATACTCTGTATATGCATTTAAATATCAATATAATTCCTGGTGGCTCCATAATCTGTACTAACCCCTACTTTCTCTTCTGTTCTTTTTCTGGTTTTCTGTGTTGGCGACCTGCACAACCACCATCTCATCAAGTTACTGTGATGTCCCTACATTGATGGATTAATGGCCAGAAGTCCACATGATCATCATCATCAAGTTCTTCCATGTGAACCCTGAATACAATGAGGACTGATTGTGAGGTCATTTATGTTAGGTAGACTGCCTAGAGGGGGCTGGGCGGTCTTCATTATGTAAAGCACTTTGAGCTACATTATTTGTATGAAAATGTGCAATATAAATAAATGTTGTTATATAAATAGTATGCAAAAGTCTTAGGCCTGAAGAATATTTGTTAAGCCTAGTTATCTAGGTAGTAAGTTTTTATTTGCTGGAGAAAACACTGTATGACATTAGAATAAATATAGACGCAATAAAAGTAAAACAATTTCTTTTGTTTTACAAACATTTATTGATATCTTGGGAGATGGCTGGAAAAGCACCAATATGGTTCTCAGACCTGCCTTTGAGGAACCTGAGCCATTCCATGTATTACAAAATTCCATCAATAGTATTCTTGAGTGCATAGGCAGCAATGAAGTTCAATAGCTGTTTAATACTTCACTGTGATCTGTGTATTTAATTGTGCTCAATTAAATAACCTGTTTCTGAAATACTATTCTTTCATTAACAATATGTATTTTATTTCTACTTGATATTATTTTACATTGGTTGTTAGGATATAGCGGGTTGGATAATGAATGGATGGATGGATGCTTTTCTGCTTAATACACGTTCTTACATTCTTTTTTTCACTCTCGTAAGCTGCATCTGTCTGTGCAGCAGACTCTGAAAATATCATTGTCTAAAACCAAAGAGCAAAACTGTTACAGTAGTCTGAATGAGAATTGGCAAAAGTTGTTAACCAAAGGATGAGTTGTCACAATGACTAAGATGCTCCAACCATAAATCAAGCTGTGAAATGAAAAACTTTAAAAACTACAAACACAAAAATGACATTGTCCGAAGTTTTACTTCATAATTTTGAATACTATAGCGAGCACAGGTTTATAAAGCAGAGCACCATGATATGGTTCTTAGTGCCTCTTCACTGGCAACCCCTTGTAACAGTGCATTGAGGTCTAACATTAAGCTTGGAACAGCATAACCATTAGCTAAACAAATGAGCTTGATGGACTGAATGGTCTCCCCTTGCTTCTTGAATTTCTTATGTTCTAACCCAGTAATAAATTCTGAAACTACAAAATAGATATATGATGTACTCAAAATTAAATGAAAAAAAAAGATATTTTCCAAAAGTAAATTATTGATACAAATACACCTACAGCAAATAGAAACATTCCTATGGGTTCAAACTCCCAAATGATCAAGAAAAAACAACTGGAAAAAAATTAAATATAGTCTGGATGCAGATCTCTAGTGGCAGGCCCATCTGTGTCTGCTCCAACCACAGGACCCTGTAATATAATTCAAATGGATTCTCATGGCACAGGGCAATCTTGAATATATGCCATTCAATGGGTCCCCTGGGCAAAATATTGGCTTACTGGATAAGTGTACAGTATGTGTGCATGTAAAAAGCAGATATGGATATAAAAAAAATAAATGTGGCTTTACTTTTGCTAACTATGACTTCAATAACAACAGATAATTTACTATTTCTACATTGTACATGTACCATCAGGGAAGTCTTCTTAAAACTAAATACATTGCATGTTTATGCAATGCAATTGTATGTGCAAGTGCATATGTTTGATTGCAGGGAGAGTGTAACAATAAGAAGGACAATCTGATATTGTAGCAATGCTAAAGAATGGGGAGACAAAGCAAGAGTAGCAACCTGTCACAGCGGGAAAGTGCAACTACAGATGCTGATTTGTCATTTTTAAATAAATGTTTCTGTTGTTGATTTTAACTTCTGTTTGGTGCGTGTCTAATCATTACAGCAAATTTAAAATGAGGGTACTTTTAGATATTTTATGGTTAAACACACACTAGACACTAGACTAGTATTAGGAAGCTTTCTGCTATGATACCCATTTAGAAATAGTAAACTATATGTTTGTTATTAAAGGCGTGTGATCATTAATTTACAATATTAAGCTTTATCAACAAAACACAGCTACACTTAAAGATATACAGTGGCGGACCGTGCATTTCACACCTAGGCCTTCAGTAGTGCTCCGTCTGAATCAACCCGTCCCTCAAAAACTAATTTATGGTTATAAAAACCATCTTAATATGCAGAAATACAGTATAAAGAGCCGTTGCATCGCAGATAGATAACTCCTGTAGCCACAATAAATGCCTTTATTGAATAGACAAACCAGGGGTGAATAAGTTCCTTTCTACTGCAGCTACAGCCGCAACACACATAAAAAACATCAGTAAAAACTCATAAACTTGCAATATTATTTAGGAAAATCGCAACATTTTACTCACCAAAAATTCAGATTATTTGTAAACAAAATCCATCCTCCTTTCTTTCCTCAAAAACAGTTCAATTACTCTGTCGTACAGATTATCCATGCGCTTCAGTTCCACCAGTTCCATTACACCATCCTATCCAATCAACGGGTCTGAATACGGTGACGTTGCCGTACGCCTGCTAGAGGGCCCTAGTGACACCAACTCAAAATCTGATTGGTTGAAGCAACAGTTTAATCGACATTTATTTTGTGTTAGAGGGCCTGCAGAACGGATTGTGAAGGCCTCCGGGCAGACTTCTTTCACTTTGACCCTGCCTGGCAACAAATGATGGCTGAAATGTGATTGGTTAAATGCTTTAATACGAAAATACATTGTCTGGAAACAGCACAACCATCGGAAAAGCTATGAAAGGAAGCGGACAGACTATTTGGAATTATTTAATAAGTATTCATGGACAAAATATAATTAACATCAGTTTGTGATTCAGATATTTTTTTAGGCCAGCAGAGAAGGCCTTGCAGGCCCTGACGGCCCACCACTGAAGATATATTTATACTTCACATTCATTTCTGCCTTTACATGCACACATATGTTTATTCACTAAACAACTGGGGACTCACTAAATGGCACATTTTCAAAAGAGTCCTGAGCCAGCACTCGCTGCTTAACACCTTCAGCCTCTGGCCCCTGAATGATATCACACAGTCCAAAACTGGAGGCCTGCAGCCAGACCCGTTTTCAAAAATGTCTATTTCTAACAAGGAATCCCAATCTGCAACAAAATCAAGTGATTTAACCACTGCAGCTGCATTCTTCCTGCTGATTTTCCAATGGGATTTTCTCAGCAGATGCTGACGTAGACTGTTTCTTTGATCGTTGTTGTTGTGATTATTTTATTGCTGTTGTAGCTTTGAGGAAGTACTGAAAGTAGAACTGTCTTTCCACAGTGGATTTCTGAATACTAAACCTGATCTATTCACTCCCTCCTGGGCATATGGTGTATTAGATAGTAACTAGAAATACTGAGGTGCCTAAAGTAAAGATTTGGAAATGACTAAGCTAACATACTTTGCAGGGCTGCCTCCAAGGGGTCATTAGCTAGGTTAAGCTCCCTTCCCCCCATATCATGTCAAACTTCCTACCAACACTGTTAGACTTCAGTCCGGTGTGTAAAGTGAGATGACAAGTCGATCACTTCAGACAGCACTTTGGTAAGGGCAACATTGTCATTTCATTTTTTTTTTTTTATTTTACATTATGGAATAGTTAAACAACAAAGTGTGATCCCTAAGAAATGCATACACATCCAGTGCCTTATTTATATACTACTTTTTAAAACTTGTAACAAATACTGGAGCAGTGCTAAAGAAAAATGACAATAGTAAAAGCAAACTATAATGAATGTCAAAAGTGTATAATCAGGTCATTCATAATGATATATAACAGATGGCAATATTTGCAGAGTTTTAAGAAAGTTTTAATATACTCTCATTTTAGAGATGCTTATTGTGTAAGCTTGGAAATAAATCTTTAGCAATGTATTCAAAGTGTACTGTTGCAGTCCTTTTGCAGTGTTGATCATTTAGTTTTACTTTGCCACGTCTGTGTGCCGTGCTATGCTAGTTTGATGATGATGAAGATGATGATGATTATTATTATTATTGTTGTTGTTGTTGTTGTTGCTGTATTATTATCTATGTTGTAACCCATAATTTTTGCCCCCTCCTTTCAACATTTATGATGGGTCAGCGCCCATGCATATCACATTGTATATTTGCTGATTTTGTAATTTTGTAAAAGTTTGCTAATTTCTGGAATCAGTTATAAATATCAGTCACAATGTCTGTTAAAAGTTTTTTAAGTTTGTACCACACATGTTTAGTTAATAGGGTAGGTGTCTTTTAGTTTACAAGACAGTATGAAACTGTCTAGGTTACTTAAGCGAAGAGCAACATAGCTGATTTTCGATTCACATTCAATTTCGTATTATACGTGTTATTGTTTTTAATACCAGTTTTGCATGTTTTATTATTTTAAAGCTAATCATTATCATTGATATCCATTTTTGTTGAAAAAATTGTTTTAATTTTTTTTATTTGTTTGATATTCAGAAAATACGTATTGCACATGAATTAAATCTATCATCTCATGCCTAGTAAGAATGTATAGGGACTGGGGCGAATTGACAGCAAAAATGTACCTTGATGCATTATGAAAAGTACTATGATTAGGATTGGCTCCAGCAGACCCCCGTGACCCTGTGTTAGGATATAGCGGGTTGGATAATGGATGGATGGATGGATGTTGCGCTCACCAACTCCTTTTCTGTTGCTGTTACTGACTTTACTTTCGTATTATTTAACGCATTAGCCCTGCTACATGTTGAATTTTTAGGACTTATCACACCATGCCCACATCCCTGCATTTCAAATGAGCTTCTTATCATTTTGGTCTGAAATTGGGGCTGACACTTTGACAGACATGAAATTACTGATCTGTGTCAATGAGACCATAGTCGATGAGCAACAACAAACCAAATCAGATCTGCAAGATGTTCTGTTCAAGTTGTCAGAAAGAAATTTGAAGAAACTTGGCAAGTAGAAGACAAAAATAGCAGAGGAAGATAAAAAGCTGTCTGCATCTGATGAACAATATGTAAAGGTCACTTCCTTAAGGGACAGATGAAATCTAGTGAAATGCTTGCTAAGCATCTGGCACCAAAATGCAAAAGAGATTGCAGGACATGAAAGACAGTAAAGTAAGGAGCGACAGCCAGGAGCAAAAAATTTTTTGAGAGGAGATTCACAATTTAAAATTTTTGGTTTACAATCATGCCAGTAATTCAAAAGAATAGTTGATGAGAAGTACATTGATGCCTGTCTAAAACATTTAATGAGGCATGATGGTGACCCTGTCATGGCCTGGGGGGTGCATTTCAACTAATAGTGTGGGTGATAAGGTCAAAATCAAAGGAATGAATACACTCTATACCTTCATATAGAAAGCTTAATCTTTCTGCATAACAATTACCTCAAACAGATGCGTTACAAAAACAATTAAGCTGTACTTAGAATGTATGTCTGCAGAGGGAACACCAACAGTATTAGTTGAAGGTTCATAAGCTCACTTGGATAGGTTAAAAAGAAAAAGCACCTAAAGCAAAATAATTGTTATAGTAAATCCTGCAAGAAGCTTGGAGAGCTTTATCTTAAGACTAGTTGAAAAAAAATAAACAGCAGAGTACCAAATTGAAGTTCTTCACTTTTGCTTTGTAAAGGAAATTATACAAAATGTTTAAGTATTTTAAAAACACAAGGGTCTCTTGTTACCTTTAATTGCATCATTGTCTATTTGTGCTTCTTCTAGTCTTATATAGTATTTTCATATGCAAATAAACAGTTACTATGTACATAGAAAGCTTTAAAAATAATGTTTTTGGGTGGTCTAAAACATTTGCACAACATTGTGTGTATGTAAATTTGAAGCATATCAAATTTATGCATTGACTTGTCTTTTTCACAAAGAAGGATGCAAGAAAGAGGGATTAAGCAAAGTTCAAAATAAAACAAAGAGGAACAAAACCCTGTTGCCTCCTTAAGCCCAACAAAAATACAGGATTTGAACCCTTTTCTATTTGAAGGGACGTCTGCCACATTTACCAACTTAAAAGTACATAAATAAACACTCCTTTTTCTTTACCTTTCATCTCCCTTGCTGTATCTTTATGTCTGTCTGACCTTTTTACACCTTCTCTTGACTCACATCTTCATACAGTCACCGTAAGGCCTTGATTCTGGAGTCACTTTGGGACAAGCCTTACTTTTATGACAGAAACACTAGGATAGAAATCATTCCAGCAGAAATCGTTCCTGCATACCGGAGCCTTCTATTGCCCTTAAACAGTCAGGTCTCTAGTGTAGCTTCTTTACTGCAGTACAGCCTCATTCATTTCCCTTGGAACAAAACACTATCTGTCACTGCTGGCATTTTATCCCTGGCCCACTTTCTTATGTAACAGAGGGTCAGACAACATTATGCATATAATGACTTGCAGCAGCCCAGGTCACGCATCTCTTTCAGCTTCACGCTAATGATCCTGCCTTATGGCTTCCATAGCACTTCATAGACCTGCATTCAATAGTGTCCACTTGCAGCTACCTTTCTTGCTTTCTTTCTAGCCAGGCAGAACATGACTGATGCTAGGTCAAAATACCCACACATACCTCAAAACAGGCGGAAGAGGATAAAACACACAAACATTAGATTATAAAAAAACACCCAGCTAGGATTTTAATGCAGCAATATATAAGAAGCTGAGGGGCAAGGAACATATCATTACCATTATTATAAGAATAAAAGTCTCTGGAGCAACAGGTGTGCAGACAAGTTTCTTGTCTGTCACTGAGTTTTTTATCTGTTCCCTCAGCAGTGCCCAGGTTGCTTAGTTTAGAAAAAAGTCTAAAGGCTGAATGGTTTGACATTCAACAAGACCTTACCTTTCCCCTTTTATGATCGTAATCAAATATTATTTACAACACCAGTCAAGTAAGTTATAAACACCATTTAAGCTTCTTTTTCCCACTCTAATCAGAACTTTCTTGGCTTTAAGTTGTACTAGGGTGTTGTACAGAGGCGTAGCTAGGGTGTTCAGCGCCCGGGGACAACTGAAGATTTCGCACCCCCTCCTGTTTGCCAAAATGCAATGGGGAAGCGAAATTTGGCGCCCCCTGAAAGCTGCGCCTGGGGACAGATGTCCCCCCTTGCCCCTCCCTAGCTACGCCACTGGTGTTGTACCGTGTTAGCCATTATGAATGTAGAGAAAAGTCAAGCAAAATGACACCTTTTATTGGCTAACTAAAAAGATTACAATATGCAAGCTTTCGAGGCAACTCAGACCCCTTCTTCAGGAAAGATGTAATTACATCTTGCCTGAAGAAGGGGCCTGAGTTGCCTCGAAAGCTTGGCTATTGTAATCTTTTTAGTTAGCCAATAAAAGGTGTCATTTTGCTTGGTTTTTCTTGGCTTTCAGTTGTAATCTTGTTCTAATTAATCTCTGGATGCTTACCTTCCAAAAATACCTTTGTATTGCATCTTATATAGTCTATCACATTATCAGTACAAGTTAAAATTCTTTAATATTTTTGTGTGAATGCATGCTAAATCTACTGTATATGTAAAATGCAGAAATGTGCAAAAGATTATATATTTCTATAATTAATTATAGCATAAATAGCAGTTACATACTATTTACTTTCTCTGCCAAACTGTAAATATGTAATCCTTTGTAAACCATCTAATTATCACCTGCTTCACTCTATCAAAGTTGTTTGTAATAAAATCTATCTATCTATCTATCTATCTATCTATCTATCTATCTATCTATCTATCTATCTATCTATCTATCTATCTATCTATCTATCTATCTATGTAAGAGTTACCAATTAATTTAACATACACATTTTTTGGATTCGTGTTGTAGACATGGAGGGACATTGTAAACTCCACATAGGCAGTGACAGTGCCTAAGGGCAGCAGTGCTAATCCCTGTACCACCAATGCACTTAGCTGTGTAGATTATTTTTGATTTCTTTTGTGCTGTATGGCAATTTTGATTTTGATGTACAAATAGTGCCACTTAAAGATAAGCTGTTATATCTACAGTATGTTTTTCCTTAGTTTTAAAATACACTCAGCATGCTATATCTGGGCTTCTCCAAGCCTCAGGTAATCAACTGCAGAACATATTCAAGTGGTTGTCCATTACTGCCTTCATTTAATGTTTGTAAACACCATTTTGTTTGGTGTGGTTATCTTATTTTCTTTCTTGGTGTTTGCTTGGTACTCAATGTGTGCTTATGCAGCTAGATGATACAAAGAACATTTTTCTAAATGTCATGCTTTGCTGACACTTCTTTGTTTCTTTTCCTGCAGATAAAAACACCATCCATAAAATGTATTTAAAATATATAATAATTATGTTTGAATAAGCAGCAATATCATAGAGCTTGGTACGGCACATGTAGCACAGCCTGTCACCAACTTTAAAGTAATACCAATTAAATCACCTATAGTGTCACATGACTTCCAGATGAGATAGATAAATATTGTACCTGTTTTGAATCTCTAGGCAACATTCCTCCAGCAGGACTCTGATTCAGCCCAGCTTATTTGTAATCATAAAGTGCATACAACATTTAAGAAGTTAAAAATTGTCAAAGCTGCTGGCATCAGACTTTTGTAGACTGGTCACATCCTGTTTTACAATTCTGACAATCCCTGTCATCCTCAATGTGCCTTAGTCCAAGAAAATATTTTCACATACTGTATCTATATGATTTATGCTCAATGAGGCCTTTAAAAAAGCTTGAAAATCTAGTAATGCCTCACAATTAATGGCACAATACAAGAGCCCATAGACTCTTAACACCATCTCTAAGGCCTTACACTATATTTGAGACCACCTTGATAGGTAGGATATCACAGTTAGGAATCTATCTACGGACTACATTTTTCCCTTTACTTGACTTGACTGATTTGAAATTTGGGCATGTGTAACCATGGCTGGCTCTAGCTTTTTTGCTGCTCCAGGCTAAAAGCTGTTGCTATTTATATTATTTCTGATCATAGAGCTGGTGGATTTTGGTATTCCCCTTTGAATCACACACAAATGTCTGATCGAAGAAAGGAAGGGACGTTCCCACTTGGAGATTCCCATGAGTCGTACAAGGATGGCAGACCTGACAAGTCTCTGTGGGAGATCACACAAGTTGCACATGGATTTCAAAATATCAAATCAAAGATTGGGGAGACGATAGTGACACAAGGGAAAATAAGGGGAAGGTCTCCCAAAATCACCACTACCCAATGCCAGCAGGTACGTCTATTATAGGTAAAAAAATACTGCCCTTGGTGACCACCTAGTTTGCCTATATGACAGGACCAGTCCTGTGTGTAGCTTAATCTGCAATTAGAAAGCAAATTTTATTCACAACACAAATTTTAAATAAAAGGCCTACTCATGGCTGCCACCTCAGTACGAGAAGTTTCACCTAGTGTTTTTCTGGCAAATCAATTTTTTTTTTGAAAACACCACAGGGAGTGGAACAAATAAATATAACGAAAAGACTGAATAATGGAGTAACATGGTTTATTTAACAGAGTGATATTATAAAGGCCTAGAATTTCACCCAGAAATAACTGTGGATTTTTGGGGACCCAGAAAGCCGTGTTCCGGTCAGCATGGATTTAGCAATAATGAAATCTTTTTGCCAGTTATGACTGTTAGAAGTATGGCCTGGGTTAATCTTACATAATAGAGATCATAATGATTTTAAGGGACTACCTTCTCTTTATAAAGTATTTGGACTAACGCAGAATAAGTGCCCACTTTTGAATTTTTATTCTGTGCTTCACAGAAAGTGATCTTAGAGGTGGCATCTTTGTATGTTATAGTAACTAAATTAGACATAACTGAAAAACAACAGAAGCAGTTATGACATTTGTTCAAAAACATCACAGGATGTGATTTATTATTTACTTCAGAGAACCATACCCAGCTATACACTGTAAAAAATACTTTACACAAAAAAATTCAAATTTTACAGTATTTTCATGTTAGTCAATTTAACTAATATCTTCTTGTATTAAAACAGTACTAAACTGCAGTTTAACATTTTCTTTGTTATTTAACAGATTTTGTGCACAACTACAAAATTCAAAGATATCTCCTTTTTACAGGAAATCATATACATTTTTAAATGTATAAATTTAGTTTATTTGGTAGTTCAAGCAGTATTAGCGAAAAAAATTATTCAAAAAATATAACAAAAATCATGCAATGAATAAAACAAATCGTAAAACTAGGATAAAAAGCATAGTAGCAACGGGTACCAACCAAAAACCTTAAAATTACAACCATATGCTGTGTTCAAAAAATAATATTTTAGTATTTTAGGATTTCAATACTGATTTGAAATATGTAAAACATGTTTTTAACAGAGATTTATCTTGTGAATGTAAAGAGTATCTGTCATATTAACATTCTTTTTTCAGTTAATGACATAATAGAAATTATTATGAATTTAGAGGTATTTTACATTTTTTATAAATGCAGAAAATTATTGTCACTTTAAGTTTGTTGGTTGGCACCTATCGCTGCTGTACTTTTTACTGTACTTCAATATTTTTTACAATGTAATAAGGCTAGTACTACTATAATTCCAATATTAAGGTTTTAACTAATGTTTTACATCCGGATGACCTTCCTGACATTAACCTTCTCTATATTTCTAGGTTTGTGACCAACACTAAGTTGGGTTGGTTTTCCCCCTAGGTGGATAGGATAGGAATCCTGTCCTACTATCAAAGTCACTCCTGTAACAAACTGTTGTTACCACTATCATGTGACACATGGTGCTGCAAAAATCAAGGCTTGTATTATATACAAGAAATACTCACATTATTGTTGTCAGTAGGATTGGCTGTTGAATAGGCTTATGACCTGTGGAATCTTGTGGTAGAAGCATGAGCTCTATGTTATGAGCAAACACAAGGTACTGTAACTGTATATCAGTTCTATTCTATGCCTCCACATTCACCGCTGTCTGTAGTGCTCGGTGACTTGACCTGAGTATGTACTTTACCAAAATATCATGCAGCCTGTGAATATGAATTCCACTGTGCACTTGTAAACACTAGTGATGACAGATATAGACGTTCAGACTCAGATGTCTAAGGAAGTAAAGGTCTTAGTGAGCCTTCTTTACTGTGGCAGAGACTAATTGTTTTAAATGCTGATAGAGCTTGCTGAAAGAGTTTGCACTTATTAATTCTGATTGGTGATTATGTTTCCCTTCGATCAAATACTAGTACTGCAAAGCAAATTTGGCTGATCCACAAAAGCACACTGTGCTGATCAGTTAGCATTTATATTTTCAAACATTTTTAGTCAGTCTTTGGTTCAATTTAGTGTTCCTGCTGTTTCAAAGAACTTGCAGAACCTGTGCCCAAGAAGAAAAATATTTCCTGTCTTAATAATTACAGGCCAGTGGCATTGACGTCTGTCATAATGAAGACATCTGAATGTCTAATACTTTCACAACTAAAGTCTGCAAGTAAGCAAACTTATTGTCTAATTACAGTTTACTTACCATGCGAAATGGATAATTAAACATGCAGTAAACATGGCTCTCTACCACATCTTATAGGATTTAGACTCCCCAAGTGCTTATTTCAAAATATTATTTTGGATTCCTGCATTTAACATAACCATACCATATATATGGCAAGCTTCTCATTATAAACTTGGATTATGCAATGTAGCTCTGAATCTCTGACTTTCAGAGAGGTAGACATCAGCCAGCATGGCTAGGTAAATATCAGCCAGGGGCCCTAACCCTGAGTGCAGGGTCCCTTCAGGTCCGTGTTCTGTCTCCTTCCCTTTTCTCTCCCTCAACAGTGACTACGCCTCTAGTGACTCATTTGTAAAACTGCTGATGACACTACTCTGTCTGGCCTGATCACAGATAGGGATGAGGTGCTATATTGAAGTTAGTTGGATCACCTGGCCAGTTGGTGTGCCCTCAAAAATCGTATCCCGACTACTCTAAAAATAGTGGAAATGGTTGTGAATTTCAGGAGTCACTCCATATCTTCCGCTTCCCTGGTTATATATGGTGTTACTATTAACAGGTGGAGTCACTTAAATTTCTTGGCATCATTATCGCTCATAGTTGGAAATGGGATAAAAACATAATAGCTCTTATCAAAAAAGTTCAGTAGGGGATATTTCTTCTCAGCCATATAAAAAAGTTGGCCCATTCTCAAATAGTGCAGGTACAATTTCAGAGAGCTGCTATTGAAAGCATTCTCCGTTTCTCCGTGATTTTCTGGCATGGCAATGCATTGACTTATTCAATAGGTGAACCATAGCATGTCATTTGAAGAGCAGGAAAGATTGTGGGCCTGAAACTCCAGTCTGTTGAGGACCTCTATATATCTCCATTTTTTAATTTCTGGGCATGAATGCAATTATGCAATACCAAAATGTAGCATTTTTTTTTCATTCAGAATAGTATTACCTCTGCTCTATGTAATGTTGTTATATATTATATATTGTGCTTATAATTGCGATTGCTTTTGTTATGTCTATGATGTAACCCCAAGAGAAATTCCTAGCAATTACTTTGCAAAAAAGTTCAAGTTCAATATGAGTTTTATCCATTTCATCTATTCAGTCATGGTGGCAAACAAGTTGCTGGTCCTTTGCACAGCATCTCTGTCAATATACATGGAAGCATGATCTGCCCTTTTCCTCCTGAATTACATGACCAATTCCTTGTTTTTCTAACATTAAGGGAGAAATTGTTAGTCTTCCACTATTGTTTCAGAAAGACAATGTCATCATTTATGATACTCATGCTTATCATGATGTCGCCATCAGCAAAATTAAGATTGTCCTCTGCATGTAGGTGTGTAACCAGAATTGAAAAACAGTTACAGTATTTGAAATTGTGATTTGTGATTCTAATTATGTTTAGCATACATGCTTGCAGATGAAGCAAGGACTACTCTTTCAGTCTGGAACACTAAATGATTGGAACAGTTCCAATGGCTCCTATTCAGCTGTATTTGTATGTATAAATGATTATCCTACAAAATATATTGGGAATGAATGCTGCATTTTAAAGCTAGTTAAATATGTACCCTGTATATCTTCTTCTGTACCATATTTCTCTTGTCTTCATTTTTCTGTTATGGTTACTGAAGGGGTATATATACAGGCTCGAGCTATGAGATGCATTTCTAAAAATAATGCATTTTCAGAGAGCATGCACCCACTGCTGGACACAAAGGAATGTGATAGTGCCTTTCAGAACATGTTTGGCTCTTGCTGTTGGGAAGTTCAAAAATCCGGTTGTAGAGAGTGACACTGAGTCCAAAGCCCTGTTTTTTGGTAATCAACTTTTATGGTACAAAAAGGTTAAATACTGAACTGTATTCCATAAACAGTTTTCTTCCACCACACTTTATAATCTCTGGGTGTAACCGTGCAAAAGGTAGCATTCTCAGTGTATAGCTGTGATGATTGGCAAATTCAAGGTAAACTTCTCTGGACCTGACATCCCATAACTCATGATTTTACCTCCCTCTTTCTTTCTTTTGTCATTCACCCTGTCTATCCAACTCAGGCTTCCTTTATACTTTGGTGGGTGTGGCATCCTAATTAAGACTGGCAGAGTACCAATGTGAAACAGCTGACCTAATCAAGTAATCTGCTCACCTCCACGCTGAACACCCCACAGCCGCCTAGGTTCACTACAATGCATGCAACTAACAAAGTCTGAACTGCACTGTTTTTTTATTTAAAATCTCACTCTGCTACAGACCCTCTAAGTGATTTTCATAGGTTGCCAGATTTCCTCCCACGTTCCAAACGTGTATGTGTTAGGTTGATCAAGAACTGTAAATTAGCTTAGAGCAAGTAGTTTTGGATGTATAAATGTTTGTGCCTAGGTATAGACTATGCCTTCTTAATGCCTTCTTAATGCTGCAAGGATATCTATCCAGGCCTCTGTAACCCTGAATGCATATATATTTATTGTTTAGTTTTTGAGGATAACTGTGAATATGCCCTTGGATAAGGCTTTTACTAATGCTATCCCTAGTTATTCTATACTAAGCCATGTTTGGCCATCAACGTGTCAGAAAAATCAGCCTCTCGCACTATATCAACCCCTAAACTATACAGTATGTATAGAGAGTGGAAATATATACTGTATTGCCTCTGCAAGGTAGTAGTAGGGTGTTGTACTGTGTTAGCCATTATGGATGCAATAAGAAGTCAAGCAAAATGACACCTTTTATTGGCTATATATATATAGGGTAAAAATAAAGGATTTTTATTCCATTTCCAGGCACCTCTTCACTATCCTACTATTAACAAGCTGCAATTGTACAATAAATTAACACAAATCACACAGTTTTTCCTCCTTCTCTTCTCCACTGAGTGTTGCCCACTACCTCCCAACTATGACCATGACTGGCGGCAGGCTTCCTTTTATGTCAGACCTGGAAATGCTTCCGGTGCCATTCTATCTGCTCTAGGAAGCACTTCCAGGCCATAGACAGAATAGGGTGGTCCTCCTGACAGCGCCCTCTACCGATCCCAAGGGACTCCTACATCACTGCACTTCTGGACTCCATTTCCCTTGCACCCCTGCAGGTGTCCAGACTGGGTTCTCACTGCCCCTTAGCGATTGGGGGATTGAACCACTCCCAAGTTCTTCTGCTTCTGCTGGTCCGTTCATTATTTTTACCAGCTCGGCACAGAGTTATCTGCACAGCCATCCAATCCATCCATTGTTCCTCTTAAACCTTCCATCTAGCTCATAACCCATGCTCCTCCCTGGCCAGGATGCCTGTTCTTATCCCACTATATATATCCATCCATTATCCAACCCGCTATATCCTAACTACAGGGTCATGGGGGTCTGCTGGAGCCAATCCCAGCCAACACTGGGCACAAGGCAGGAAACATTTAGAATACATTTTAATTTTTGTATATGGTTTTCAATTGAATTTAAAGTGATACCTGCCCAAATGCTTGTTGTATGAAGGATACAGATGTGTCGTCTGGGAAGTCTAATAGAAAACTTGTCAAAGGGTGACCTAATAGACCAAGCACTCATCTTCTTCTACTTCTTTCGGCTGCTCCCATTAGGGGTTGCCACAGTGGATCATCTTCTTCCATATCTTTCTGTCCTCTGCATCTTGCTCTGTTACACCTATCACCTGCATGTCCTCTCTCACCACATCCATAAACCTTTGCTTAGGCCTTCCTCTTTTCCTCTTCCCTGGCAGCTCTATCCTTAGCATCCTCCTCCCAATATACTCAGCATCTCTCCTCTGCACATGTCCAAACCAGCACAATCTAGCCTCTCGGACTTTATCTTCCAACCGTCCAACTTGAGCTGACCCTCTAATGTCCTCATTTCTAATCCTATCCATCCTTGTCACACCCAATGCAAATCTTAGCATCTTTTACTCTGCCACTTCCAGCTCTGTCTCCTGCTTTCTGGGCAGTGCCACCGTCTCCAACCCATATAACATAGCTGGTCTCACTACCGTGCTGTAGACCTTCCCTTTCACTCTTGCTGATCCCTGTTTGTCACAAATCACTCCTGACACTCTTCTCCACCCATTCCACCCTGCCTGAACTCTCTTTTTCAACTCTCTTCCACAATCCCTATTACTCTGTACTGTTGATCCCAAGTATTTAAACTCATCCACCTTCGCCAGCTCTACTCCCTGCATCCTCACCATTCCACTGACCTCCCTCTCATTTACACACATGTATTCTGTCTTGTTCCTACTGGCCTTCATTCCTCTTCTCTCTAGAGCATATCTCCACCTCTCCAGGGTCTCCTCAACCTGCTCCCTACTATCGCTACAGATCACAATGTCATCAGCAACTACATCATAGTCCACGGGGACACCTGTCTAATCTCGTCTGTCAACCTGTCCATCACCATTGTAAATAAGAAAGGGCTCAGAGCCAATCCCTGAACTAATCCCACCTCCAACTTGAATGCATCCGTCACTCCTACTGTATGTACTTCTCTGCCACTCCTGACTTCCTCATACAATACCACAGCTCCTCTCGAGGCACCCTGTCATATGCTTTCTCCAGGTCCACAAAGACGCTATGCAACTCCTTCTGGCCTTCTCTAAACTTCTCCATCAACATCCTCAGAACAAACATTGCATCTGTGGTGCTCTTTCTTGGCATGAAACCATACTGTTGCTCACTAATCATCACCTCACTTCTTAACCTAGCTTCCACTACTCTTTCCCATAACTTCATGCTGTGGCTCATCAATTTTATTCCCCTGTAGTTACTGCAGTCCTGCACATCCCCCTTATTCTTAAATATTGGCAACAGTACACTTCTTCTCCCCTCCCCAGGCATCCTCTCACTTTCCAAGATTCCATTAAACAATCTGGTTAAAAACTCCATTGCCATCTCTCCTAAACACCTCCATACTTCGATAGGCATGTCATCTGGACCAACGGCCTTTCCATTTTTCATCCTCTTCATAGCTGTCCTTACTTCCTCCTTGCTAATTCGTTGCACTTCCTGATTCACTATCTCCACATCATCCAACTTCTTCTCTCTCTTGTTCTCTTCATTCATCAGCCTCTCAAAGTACTCTTTCCATCTGCTCAACACACTCTCCTCGCTTGTGAGTACATTTCCATTTTTATCCTTTATCACCCTAACCTGCTGCACATCTTTCCCAGCTCAGTCCCTCTGTCTATCCAATCGGTACAGGTCCTTTTCTCCCTCCTTAGTGTCCAACCTCTCATACAACTCATCATACGCCTTTTCTTTAGCCTTCGCCACCTCTCTCTTCACCTTGTGCCTTATCTCCTTGTACTCTTGTCTATTTTCTGCATCTCTCTGACTATCCCACTTCTTCTTTGCCATCCTCTTCCTCTGTATACTCTCCTGTATGTCCTCATTCCACCACCAAGTTTCCTTTTCCTCCTTCCTCTTTCCAGATGTCACGCCAAGCACCCTTGTTCCTGTCACCCTTACTACAGTTTCCCAGCTGTCTGGTAACTCTTCACTGCCACCCAGTGCCTGTCTCACCTCCTCCTTAAACTCAACCTTGCAGTCTTCCTTTTTCAACTTCCCCCATTTGATCCTTGGCTCTGCCCTCACTTTTTTCCTCTTCTTGATCTCCAACATCATCCTACAGACTACCATCATATGCTGCTTAACTACACTTTCCCCTGCCACCACTTTGCAGTCTTCAATCTCCTTCAGATCAGCTCTTCTGCATAGGATGTAATCTACCTGTGTGCATCTTCCTCCACTCTTGTACGTAACCCTATGTTCCTCCCTCTTCATAAAATACGTATTCACCACAGCCATGTCCATCCTTTTGGCAAAATCCACTATCCTCTGACCTTCTTCATTCCTCTCCTTGACACCATACCTACCCATCACCTCCTCGTTTCCACTGTTCCCTTCACCAACATGCCCATTGAAATCCACTCCAATCACCACTTTTTGTCCCTTGGGTACACTGTTCATCACTTCATCCAACTCACTCCAAAAATCTTCTTTCTCACTCATTGCACACCCAACCTGTGGTGCATATGCACTCACAACATTCATCATCACACCTCCAATTTCCAGCTTCATAATGATTACTCTGCCTGACACTCTTTTCACCTCCAAAACACTCTTGACATACTGTTCCTTCAGAATAACTCCTGTCCCATTTCTCCTCCAATCCACACATGATAGAACAATTTGAATCCACCTCTAATCCACCTGGTCTTACTCCCCTTCCATTTAGTCTCTTGCACGCACAATATATCAACCTTCCTTCTCTCCATCTCTCCAAAATTTTACACCGGATTCCCTTCCTGATGTAACCCTCCCCATTTATCTGGGCTTGGGACCGGCACGAAGAAACACACTGGTTTGTGCATCCCCTGTAGCTGGGTTGACAAAGTAATCATGTTCATTTTTAAAATCAGCACTCCCATGCAGGTTTTAGTGTTTCACCTACATCTACAAACAATAGCTAATTGTAGTACTATAAAAAACACTAGATTTTTTTTAGTACCATATGTGTACCATGGTTTAATCCTACAAAATTACAAAATTAAAGATCTAAATAATTCAACTAACATAAATACATCATCTGTTTATATCTCTCCCTGTTTTCCCACTCCATCCAGCTCCTTCTCTAAGTTCTCACCAGTCACATCTGCGTTTGTTAATAACCTGCTTTGTAAGATGAGGCCGACTACTTGTGTACTGGACCCCATCCCCACCACACTACTTAAATCCTGCCTTCATGCCATAATCCCGACTGTTACAACAATAATAAACTCATCCCTTGACACTGGCTCTGTGCTGCTCACTTTTAAAATTGCTTCTGTAACCCCAATGTTAAAAAAGTCTGGTCTTGATGCTGACAATCTTAACAATTTCCAGCCTATTTCCCACTTACCTTTCCTGTCAAAAGTTCTTGAGCGTGGTGTAGCTTCCCAACTCACCAATTCCCTAACCAATAATTTGATGGAACCCTTTCAGTCTGGTTTCAGGGTGCGGCACAGCTGTGAAACTGCTCTGCTACGGGTAACCAATGATTTGCTTATGGCAGCAGACTCTGGACAAACCAGCATATTAATTCTGTTAGACCTCAGTGCAGCATTTGACACTGTCAGACATGACATCCCAATGTCCAGAATGGAGAACATGCTGGGTATCTCTGGCACTGCCCTCCAGTGGTTCAAGTCCTATCTGACTGATAGGCAAGAGTTTGTTAGTCTTGGCAACAGCAGATCCAACTCAGCGCAGGTCACACAAGGAGTCCCTCAAGGCTCTGTCCTCGGTCCTCTGCTTTTCTGTATTTACATGCTTCCCCTTGGCCTTATTATATGTAGCTATGGACTGGGTTATCATTTTTATGCAGATGATACTCAGCTCTACTTCAATGTTAAAAGTGGAACTTCATCAGAGCTTTCTCAGCTCACAACCTGCCTTAGTGAAATTAAAACCTGGATGGAGCAGAACTCTTTAAAATTAAATTGCAATAAAACTGAACTCCTGCAAATTGGGACTAAAATGCAACTTAATAAAATGAGCTCCTTCCCAGTCTATCTTGGCGGTGATCTCATCAGACCTGCCTCTACTGTAAAAAATCTTGGTGTCATTTTTGATTCCTCCCTCTCTTATTCCGCCCACATAAATCACATTAAGAAACTTTCTTACTTTCACATCCGTAACATATAC